>NW_006203048.1:310785-346819 GCF_000334495.1 Tupaia belangeri chinensis | reverse complement strand
AGGAATTAGAAAGAAGTATAACTAGAGAACTAAGAGAAGCTGCCATTGAACTTGCACCTGTATCCTCTAGACCTTCTTCACAAAGATCTACTGATGGGTTAAACTGAACACAAGATCTACTTTTGAGAGCATCCCAAAAATATGTACAGATCTTGAAGAAAAATTACGGTATCCAAAAGATAAAATTTTATTGACCAGACTGTTTATGTAATCGTTTCATTATTTTCCATGAAATACATTACATGTACAAATTTTTATTTGTAAAGTCTTTCTCTTCTCAAAAAAGGAAAAAAAGAAAATAACATTGGGCACATGTGGACATGCTCCAAATCCTAGGAGAATACTGGAGAAGGGATTGCGGTAGCCCTCCCCTCTGGTGGATGATTTCTCACTTTCCCTTTTGGTCTCTGTGTGTGCGTGTGGGTCTGTCTGTCTTTGATGAACACACGTGCCCTATAGCAAAATCCTTTAAAAATATAAAAGTTAAATCATATTGAATGTCAAATCATAACTGGTTGCTTCTTGGTTATCAAAGGATGAAGAGCTTTTGTTTGTTTGCTTTTGTTTTGTTTTTTGAGGAATTTTTGCTATAGGGCATGTTCACTTACCGAAGAAACAGAAAAAGCAGAGAGACAGAACGTGAGATATCGTCCCCCTCCCCGGGGAGGATGGCCACACTACAATCCCTTCTCCTCCATTCCCCTCTTAGGCATGGACAACACATGCCTGGCATGAGGTTTAAGCCACTAGGTCAAGGGCTCAAACCATAGTCAACCACATGGAAGTCCAGGAACATAACCATTACACTATCTGCTGAGCCCAGGATGAAGAGTTTTTTAAGAATCCCCCTAAAAATTTAAAAGAAGTGAATTCCCAAATCCTTACTTTAGATATAGAGAAACATTAAAATTGGCTTACTGATCTGTATTATAACAAGAGGAACTGAGAAGTACCAAGGAACTGTGCCCATCTCACTGTTTGGCTCACTCTTCAATTCTTACCTGTGTTCATACTGAATATATATTTCAGCCCCTGTCCAAGAATATGATCAAATCCAAGATAATTTCCAGAGACTGTTGGAAATTAAATTAAAGGGGAAGATATGTCAGTTCTCTCACAATCAGTCTACCTTGGCCACAATTTATAATAGGGGTCCATCTCATAACAAATGGCGCTTTTAACTTGAATCCTAATAAATCTGCAATGTTGAGTTTGAAGACCAATCCAGTGAGTTACTCTTCTTATAGCCCATGGGAATAATACCGTCCGGCTAATAGACAAATCATAAAAGAACAATAACAATGATAAAAATTAAAGTGCTACATTATTTAAGAATAAAAGTAATTACCCATAGGTGAAACACTGAGAAATACAAAAAGAGGGACCAGCAGATGGCTTAATGGTTATGTCACTGAACTCCCACGTAGTTGACAATGGTTCAAATCCTGGAGCTGGTGGCTTAAAACTCATGCCAGGTGTATATGTGTGCATGCCCAAAATCCTGAGAAGAGAATGGAGGATAAGGGATTCCAGCATGGCCACCCTCCCAGGGGAGTGAGTTCTCATTTTCTGTCTCTGTTTCCTTCTGTCTCTCTAGTGAGCACACAAGTCATATATAGCAAATCTCTCTCTAAAAAGAAAAAAATAAAATAAGAAGAAAAAGACTTTAAAAGAACGTGGGCATTTTTCTCCCTTTTAATATGAGGGAAGTTTGAATTCCCAGTATAAAGAAGATCTCTCTGAGGGTAAACATAAAGTTACTCAGCTGATTTTTTCAGACTATAAAATGATCACAAAAGATCTTGATGGCAATAAGATATATTTACCATTTACCTTTTGCACATCAGGGTGTTGAAGATACTTAGAAACTTTCTTAATGAAAGCAATATCAGTCTTCTTTCTGAAAGTTTTCCTCACTGCGTAGAATTCACTACACATCAATATCTAGATTTCAACTTTTTCAAAATGCTGATTTAAATGTTCTTGGAATAAATGAGGGCTCATCACATTCATCAGCTGAAAGAATGTCTCCTGGCCAGTGACTTTACTGCCTCAGTAAAGTCATGGTAGTTGCATAACAAAAGGTTTATACTTATCAGCTAATAACAGTGTTTGCTTAAGGTTTTTGTTTTTACTTTTAGGGTATTTTTGTTTGGTTGGTTTTTTAAGTTTACTTAATGCTTACATGAATGAGAGAGAATACACACAGAGTGCACCCAGAATGGGGTTACGCTCAGCAATTTCCTTTCCTACCCCAGACATTTACAAAGAGATCTAATTGCTGAATAGTATTATAGTTAATATTTTTCTCTGGTGGGAAGGTTTTCCATCTTCTATCTTGTATTGTGGTCATGTCTTAGCAAAAATCTATTTTAAAAAAATTCTCCAACCTGAAACTTGATGGCCACTTAAACCCATCATTGAATTAATCATGTGCCTGTGGCTTCTGCCCTTAAGCAAAAACCAAATTCATGATGGGGGCGAGAGGCGGAGGATCTCCTCCAGATGAATACCTTGCTACATGATTTTCCTGTGCACTTTGCTCCACACGTTGCAACAAAGCTATGCTTTCCTTCTTTGTAAAAACAATAGCCTTAAGTGTTTATATTTAACAATAGCTTAACAAAACTTGCTTAACCAGCTTAGATGTGACAACACCATGAAGTATACATTCCCACAAAGTTCCTGAACAAGCACAAGTCCAAAACAACAAGTTGCCCTTGAGAGGGGGACTAAAAATAACCCCAATAGATATAAAGTTAAAGCAACCAGGTAAGATAATCTGTAAAAGACAGTATCCCATTCCCATAGAGTGTAAGAAGGACCTCCAGCCAAGGGCTTCATTAGGGATGGCTTGCTGGAACCTTGTATGCCACCATATAATACACCCATCCTCCAAGGAAGGAAATCAGATGGGTCCTACAGGTGACTGTGAGACTTTCAGGCCATTAATCAATTTGTTCAAATCTGTCATCCTGCGATCCCTCATCCTTATACCTTACTCAGTAAAATTTCTTATGAACAAAAAGTGGGTTAGTGTGGTAGACTGAAAGGACACATTCTAGACAATTAGATCCTGAGAGTAGAGACTTACGCCTTTGAATGAGAAAATCCCATAAACGGGAGATAAATTGTCAGCAGATCTATAATGAAAGAATTAATGACTATATTACATAAGGGAAGTCATTGGGGTCCACAAGCTATGTGTGATGTCCTATTGAAAACCTATGGACAGCGACCGGCAGACGTTGTAAAGGTTATGTCGCTAGACTCCCACTGAGTCAACTGTGGTTTGAGTCCCAGACCCAGTGGCTTAAAATTCACTCCAGGCATCTGTGCATGAGTTCCCAAAATCCCAAGAGGGGAATGGAAGAGAAGGGAGGGCAGTGTGGCCATACCTACTGGGGGTGGGGGGAGTGATTTCTCTCTTTCTGTCTCTCTGTCTCTCTAGTGAGTGCATGAACTCTATGGCAAAAATCTCTCAAAAATTTTTTTAAAAAGGAAAATATATATATATATATATATATCATTGCTAAGAAAATCTATAAAAGCCATGTAACCTGCCAAAAATAAAAATGAAAAAATAAAAAGAAAGTAATCAAAAACCAATACCGGGAGTGAGACACCGAGGATTAAGACTATTCCAGAGAATTCAGGTGGACCTCACAGAAATGCCTAAAACCAGAAAAACTAAAACACTTGCCAATAATAGACCACAGTGGGTGGGAGTAGTCTTCCACTCATAGTTGCTATGGCAAGGTCTGTTTTCAAAGTAGTTCTAGAACAGAGTGTATCCAGATTCGGTTTGGTAGAAAATGTAGACTCAGATAATGGGAGTCGCTTTATCTTTCATGTGCTACAGGAAATAATGAGAAACTTACAGATTTAATGGGATTTTCACACTTCCTGGCAACTTCCTACATTGGAAAAGTAGAAGGATTATCAAAGGGACCAGCAAGTGGCATAGTACTTAAGGTGCTGGACACCCATGTGGCTGACCATGGTTCATATCCTGGATCTAGTGGCTAGAAACTCAAGCTGGGCACATGTGCATCTGTGCTTAAAATTCTGAGAGGAGAATGGAGAAGAAGGTACTGTGGTGTGGCCATCATCTTGCTTACTGTCTCTCCAGTGAGTGCACACTCCCTACAGCAAAAATCTTTCTTAAAAAAATAATAAATCTGTCAGTTAAAATACATATATCTATATGACCAAAATGATATTAGAAACCAAATAACATCCAATTGCACTTCTCAGAATTAGAACAACCCCTCAGAAAGATGAAGGCCTATCTCCTGATGAGTTACTATATGAGTCCCCATACTTAGGTAGAATTGCAAACCTTCCCACAATGGAAACAAAAGATCAGTTTCATAGAAACTGTATACTGGCCATATCCTCTACTTTGTCTTCCTACAGGTTAACAGGACTTCATGTTCAGACCCAGCCTCTTGAATTTACGGTCCATTTCCATCATGGTGACTGGTGCTGATAAAGACCTGGAAGGAGGATAAATGTTGAACAACTTGTAAAGGTCCCTACCAGGTGCTCCTCACTACGGAGACTGCTGTGCAAACTACAGAAAAGACAGAATCACTATACCAGTATCAAGGGACTAGACACCTCACAAACAAAAACTGAAGATCAGTGGGAAGTATCTAAGCCCCTGGGAGAATTTTTAAGGGTAACTTTTAAGAAAGTCCCATTGGAAATATCAGCTGGATCCAAATTTGGGCTCTAACATGGATGATTATAAAAGGGACAAGAGGTAGCCAATGATTCTACCAAGGGACACCCAGACATTCTGTCCAATTGATGATAAATATAATGAAGACCTCTACACTCTAAACCATCCAATTCGATGTATGTCAGGTCCTCTCCTGTGATAATTTGGAAAATCAGAGGCAACTGTCACAGGCATATAACCTCTCTCCAGAACCAGATGGTTAGAGAGAGGCCAGTCCCTGCCCCAGTTGGGTTGATAAATGATTCATCACCCAGTGGAAAGGATAGACAGTAAAAATGGGGTGGGATACCCTAAAGTGG
This sequence comes from Tupaia belangeri chinensis, assembly GCF_000334495.1. NCBI lineage: Eukaryota > Metazoa > Chordata > Mammalia > Scandentia > Tupaiidae > Tupaia > Tupaia belangeri. The sequence goes on along the minus strand of NW_006203048.1, from coordinate 341,773 downwards.
GGGCTCTTAAAAAGTAAAATACATTTATTAAGAGCACCCCACTGGACCTGCCAAAACCTAATATGTAACCCCATACTTCTGATTAATTATCCAATCATTCTAGATCAGGAACCTAGAGTGGCACCCCAAGTATACAGGCTGGAAGTGGATATTACTGAAAGAGATCCTGTAGGGGATTTGTTTTCAGACTAATTAAAAACAAAACCCTACATACTTTCAGCCAACTTCTGATTCCAAAGAATAATTCAGTCCCTCCAGAATGACCTCAAGAGGTGGACTAAATAAAGTAAAAGATTTGAGGCAGACTTTGGAGTTGAGACTGGATATAAGGATGTAAATGCCTGGATAGGATGAGCTAAATTTTCTGTGCAGGCATTGAACAAGAGCAGTTGCTATGCATGTACTTCGGGAGGGCCACAGGAACAGATGGTTCTGTTTCCTTTCAGTTGGGATACAGATGTGACAGAAATGCACTGTATTATGGCTCTATACAAAGACAAGAAAGCATGGGGATTCAAACTTACAGAAACCTGCTGTTGCTTTTCCTGCACTGTAAAGGTCAGATCTAAGGGTGAGCCCTTCCTTCTCCTTAGGAGTGATTTATCCAGGCAGGGGGATAATTTTAATAAACCTATAGGAGATCTGTCAACTGGTACCCACATCCTGAATGTCTCTGGTGAACCAGGTTACAACAATTTCAACCTGCACATCCCCCTGGCAAATGTTTGATGGCATTGTGGGAACAGGAACCTGCATAATCTGTTGCCATGAAACTGAACAGGAACTTGTGCATTAGTCCAATTGGCAGTTCCACTCATGTTGGCATTTCATCCCTCATTTAAAAATGATAGTGTCCAGCATCAAAAGGTTCATTTGATTCTAATATAAACATGTATTCAACAGGAGTCCTATGGGGAGTTCTCAGTGAATTCAAGGTCAGAAATTAATAGCTGCAGGATTCAAGCATGCACTCTTATGGTGGTCTACTATTAACAGAAATGTAGACTGGATTAATTATATTTATTACAATCAACAAGGGTTCATTAATTATATGCTAGCCTATTGGATGCCACTAGCTGAATGGCCTGGAAAAACTGAATTGCATTGGACATGATCCTGGAAGAGAAAGTGGGAGTTTGTGTCATGTTAGAAGAAAAATGCTGTACTGTATCCAAATAATTCTGTCCCGGATGGAACCATTACTTAGGCATTATAAGAGCTTACAACATTGGCAAATGAATTGGCTGAAAATGCAGACATTGATGATCCACTTAATAATTGGTTAGAAGAATGGTTTCGAAAATGAAGGGACTGGTAGCCTCGGACCTAAATTCCCTTAGGAGTCTAGCTGGAGTCTTAATAGCAGCAGGGTGCTGCATTATTCATCCTGTCAGAGGCCTGACACAGAGGCTAATAGAAGCCAAAATTAATAAACCATGGCCCATGACCTATGACCATAATAATTTTATGTTGAAGGAAGCTAACTCAGACCATGGTGAGGAAAGCCAACAAATACACTTTGAAAAGAACAAGAAATACCAAAAATAAATTTTAAAAAAATGAAGTCACTAACTCTTTAAAAAAAAACAAGAAGGAGCATTTATTTTTTAAAAAAAATAGCCTCAAGTGATTCATTTTCAAGAATAGTTTAACGAAGTTGCTTAGTCAGTTAGCTTGCACATGTGACAATCCCAAAAAGCACATGTTCCCAAAAAGTTCCTAAACAAACACAACCCAAAAACAAGTTGCCCTTAAGAAGTGACTTCTCGGGAACCAGCAGTTAGCGTAATGGCTATGTCGCTGGACTCCCACGTAGTCGACCGTGGTTCGTGTCCCGGACCCGGTGGCTTAAAACTCACGCCGGGCACGTGTGCGTGCGTGCCCAAGATCCCGAGAGGAGAATGGAGGAGAAGGGATTGCGGCGTGACCATCCCCCCTGGGGGGTGATTTCTCGCTTTCTGTCTCTATGTCTCTCTCTGTCTGGCGAGCGCACGCGCCCTACAGTGAAAAATCTCTCCAAAAAAAAAGAAGTGACTTCTCAAAGTGGTGGTTGGTGAACAGGCCTTTATTCCTTTTTACTTCCCAACTCTTCTCCCTCCTGAGAACATTTGGCAAGCAGGCCTTTTTCATAAGCGTATACTAAGCCTGTGCCTTAATACCTCAAAAGGGAATAATAATAATAAGCGATGTCTGAAAAGATTATATACCTCATAGTATTCAGCCAATGAAGAACTAGGAGAGGAACTTGTACACTAGGGAATAAATTGCATATTGTATCTTATTTGGGTGTGCCTGCCCATCACACACCTGATCTTGAAAGAGTGACATTAAATATTCGCTTCACCGTACCTTAAGTTCCCATGTCAATTATTTGCCATTAGATCAGTGAGTGTGTTTCTCGCATTTCTCACACCATGTGCTTATGGTCTGGTCGATTATGCCTGGTGCAGCAAGTCTGATTTGAGTGTGGTAACAATAACAATATGCTGAGTGATCTTCCAATATGTATCTTTACCATATTTATTTCTGGTCTTTTTTAAAGAGAGAGGATAGGACAAGAAGAAAGACAGAAATTGTCCAGACAGGAGGAGAGATTCTGGTGCCTTCTTAATTTCAGATACATCTTCTGCCATTTTTATTATTTATATTTTTTTCTTGAGAGTCTCAAATATTTATTTTCATTAACTTTTTTTATATGTTTTTGATGAGTTTTTTTTTTTTTTTTTTTTTTTTTTTTTTTTTTTTTTGGCTATAGGGCATGTGCACTCGCCAGACAGACAGAGAGAGTCAGAAAGCAAGAAATCACCCCCCCAGGGGGGATGGCCACACTGCAATCCCTTCTCCTCCATTCTCCTCTCGAGATCTTGGGCACACACGCACACGCGCCCGGAGTGAGTTTAAGCCACTGGGTTCGGGACTCGAACCACAGTCAACTACGTGGGAGTCCAGCGACATAGCCATTACGTTAACTGCTGGTCCCTCATTAACTTTTTATAAGGAGTTGAGTTTATCAGTTTCTTTAATTAAATTTAAATAACAAATAAAGTAGGAATTGTCAGGTTTAAAATAAGACTCAATAGGTAGCATTTCAAAAGAAAAGTTTGAAAGAAAGAACACCCAGGAGTCGAGGTGCTTCAGCCCACCCTACCACAGAGACCTGACAGGTGGGGTACAGGGGTAGGGTCACAAGAATGGTGGGTACTTTGATTAGCTTACTTGCCTCTGTGACCTTATCAGCCCATCTATGGGTATCCACTTAGAGTGAGGGAGGGGTCTGACCTGAGGATACTGGTCAAAGATCACTGCAACCTTCTCCTTATTTACTGATGGGAAATTACCTAAAGGTCATTCAGGAGCCAAGCTAACATTTTCAGCCTTTATCTTTTACCAAAATTAGATGGGGCAAGGATGGAACAAGGGATTATGGGCAATGGTCAGTCTTCTGAAGCTGTTTCATGCTGAGAAGGGGTGTTGTCCTTTAGGATGAGAAGAAGGGTTTTGGCCCTCCAGAGGCAGGCATGAATATTGTATCTTCTGAAGCAACAAGATGTTTTCAGCCTTTTGGGGGGCCAATTGTTGAACTGTGTGTTAGACAAAGAAGTTTAGCATTTTTAGGAGTGGAAGTCCTACAGAAACTAAGAGAAGAGTTTACAGTGGTACAAATAGAGAAAGGATCAAAACAGCACTCTTCTTCCAGAAAGAGGCAGAGACACTCCCTGTCCCCCGACACACACACACACACACACACACACACACACACCTTTTCTGCCTTGAGAAGGTATAGGACTCTTTGGTTTGAAGAGTTACTTTGGCCATGAAGTCTAATTGGCCCTAAATCTGTAAGGAACTTTGGGATATTTTGTCTAGGCTTGGTTGAAGGTCTGAGGAAAGAGTTTTAAAGTAGAGAAGAGATGTAGACCAAGGTGTATATCCCAGTCAAGTTAATAGGTAAACATAGGTTAATTAGAGGAGTCCCAGTTAAAAGACTAGGCCAGTATTAAAAAGATAAGCTAAAAATGTGAAGAGACAAATGTCTCAGAACTTTATTTCTCCCCTCTGGTTTTATTTCTTAAACTCTCAGGGTGTTTGTTAAAGCAGCCTAAGTGAGAAACTGAATAGATGGTGGGTTTTGTGCAATAGCATTTTCTCCCAACATAACTGTGCTGCCAACTTTTATAAGAATGTCTCACCTTTATAGGGGTCGAAGACATCTGAAATAACAAGGGAACTATGAGGTAAAGCAAGAGTTCTGTGAAGTAACCATTGGGGAATTTTTTGGTGGTTCTAACAACTTAGCTATAGTGGCAGCCTGAAGGAGGTCATCTAAGGCCACTCTTGGTCCTTGCATGAGCTTTTGGAGCTTTTTCTGAATGTTGAGAGCTCTTTTGGACAAGAATTTGTCTTTTAATATGAAAAACACTGAATTTTAGTCAACTTTTCATATATAAAATCCTTTCATAAAATTAACTTTATAATTCTTTTCTCTCTTTCCTGTTTACTATTTTTTTTTCTTTTTATAAGTATACTTTTGGAAACAACTTTAACTACTGATTTAGACAAAAAATAGTATCTTAAAGAACACATTTTTGTCACTTTAAGAGTTACCTGAGGCCTGTCTATTGAGACTTTTAGATGTCCAGTGGGAGTTGTTAAGGTCTCAGGCTCACTAGATCCTCAACTTTAGAGGCGAGTATGGATTCAGAAGGCCTAGGCTTCCTTCAGAGCTGGGGACATTTTCATTTCCAGTGGCCAAACCCTCAATGTTGGGGGCAGAACTCAGTGGGAACAGGAGGACATCAGGTTTAAGTATCGTCCAGTGCCTAGGCCTCCCAGACTGGAAACATGTAGTCTCTTCTGAGGCAGTCTCTCTGATCTGGGCTTTTCAACATCCTGCCCTTGCCAGAAGTTTTTAGTCTTCAGGATTACTACAAATGATTCTTGAGTGCTTTTTAAGTTATAGTTAAATAAAAGGTAAGATGATTTGTCAGTTTGTTATAACTTTCCTCTGAGTTATCTGAGAATTTTTTTAGACCTGCTCTGATCTGTGAGAGATCCTGCACCAAGAAGAGAACCTAAACTCCAATAGATTCTGTGTTGTTGTTGTTGTTGCTTGTTTGTTTAATTTTTTTTTCTCCTATAAAGATCAGGTGAGTATAGCCAGAAGGACAGAGCCCACCAGGTCTTACAAAACATCTTCCTTGTCCCTGATAGAAGAGTTCTAGCTGGAGAATGGAATTATTGTTTAAGTTTTTATCTTTTGGTAAGTCTGGTCATCTAACTTACAGGGACCAGGGATAAAGTTTGAGTATAAATCTGTTCCAGGTCCAGAGAGCGCAAGTGAAGTAGGAGTTTAATTGCCTATTTGGAAAGGAAAACAGTGGGAGTGCCAAAAAGCAGGGAGGGAGAACACAGCCAGGAGCTCTGGCCTTAACCCATTTCACCCTGAGCTTTGACATTCATCCTGCCAAGTCCCAACACAGGAGATTTTTTTAGCCTGTCTCCCATACCAAGTCCCACTCAAAGGCAGTTTTCTGAACCCTTCACTATAGGGTCACCTGGATGTTTGTCTCAGGTAGAGGTGACAAACCATTCTAAATTTATCGTTTGCTATTTGGTAAGCAAGGAATCCAAAGAGAAACTGGAGCACTTTACCCTGGAGGGCAGGTGGGTTGTAAAGTTTCTTGAAAGAGCATATCTAACTGAAAATGACACAAAAAGTGGAAAGAGATTCCATATTCCTGGGTTAGAAGAATTACAATGTCAATTCTACCCAAATTAATCTATATATCTTATTCAGTTCCAATCAAATTACCATATTCTTCACAGATCTAGAAAAAAACATCATAGAATTTGTCTGGAACCATATAAGACCACGTATTGCCAAAGCAATACTGCATAAAAAGAGTAGAGTAGAAGGCATCTCATTCTCTGACCTCAAAATATATTAAAAAGTTGTGATAATCAAAAGAGCATAGCATTGACACAGAAACAGGTATGTGGAACAACAGAACAGAATGTAGAAGCCAGAAAAAAAAACACCCAAACCTGTAGCCAACTGATTTTTTATAAAAGACACCAGTCAATCCAGTGGGAGAAAAAAATCTCTAACAAATAGTGCTAGAAGAACTGTATCCACCTGCAGAAAAATAAAATTGGACCCCCATCTCTCACTGCTGAAAATAATCAACTCAAATGGATCAAAGATCTAAACCTAAGACCTCAAGCTCTAAAATAACTGGTGGAAAACACAAGGGAAACTCTTGGAGATATGAGACGAGGCAAAGACTTCTTAAATAAGACCCCTAAAGCACAGGCAATAACCCCAAAAATAGACAAGTGGAATTACATCAGGTTAAAAAACTTCTGCTCAGCAAAAGAAACAATAATTCAAGTGAATTGACAACCAATGGAATGGGAAAATATATATGCACACTATGCCTCAGATAAGGGACTGATAACCAGAAAATACAGGGAACTCAAGTAACTCACCCCTCAACAAAATGATCAACCCAATTAAAAGATTGGCAAATGAATTGAACAACTCTCCAAATAAGACATATGAACAAACAAAAAGCATATGCAAAAATGCTCAACCTCACTTATTGTACAGAAGATGCAGATCAAAATTACAGTGATATACCACTGAGATGCAAATCAAAACTGCAGTAAGATACCATCCAACCCTAGTAAGAATGGCTAAGATTTAAAAAAAAAAAACAATAAGTGCTAGCAAGACTGTGGAGAAAAGGAAACTCTCCTACACTATTGATGGGAATGTAAATTAGTATAGCCACTATAAAAAACAATATGGAGATTCTTCAAAGAACTACCATATGGTCCAGCAATTCCACTCCTGGGTATCTGCCCAAAGGATAAGAATGCACTCAGTGATAAAGAGACCGGTTCAGTTGGCATTGCCAAACACCAGACTACCTGTGGCTTCAGGCCCTAACGGCTGAGACCTGGGCCTCACCCCCCCCCACCCCACTTGCCTTTGGACCTTAGGTTTGTGTCTTGGGATTTTAAGACAAACTTGTACCCTTCCCTACCCCATCCGAAGACTTGTTCAAGCAGCATTGCCGGACACCAGGCTGCCTGTGGCTGCAGGCCCTAATGGCTGGGACCTATGGCTCATTCCTACCTCCATTGCCTTTGGGCTCTCAGAACTTTTGTGTTTTGAATATTATACAGCACGTGTTGCATGCTATGCAAACTTTTATTTTCTCCTGAGGTAAAGCTCATTAGCTCAGTTGGAGGCTCACCATTCTTTAGAAATAGGGAGGACTTTGGGTCTCCTAGGAACTGTGACAACAACAACAAAGAGGCAGACCAGAAGGGAGATCTCCCACTTTCTACTCCTGCACACCTTTGAACACTCAAAGATACCTTGAATAAGTTAGGAAGGAACATATAGACCACCAGATGACTAGGAACAACCATAGAGGTACAAGAAACATAAGAAACCAACAAAATGTCTCTACCCCAAGGGAAAACGTCAATGTCACACAACCACAGACAATACAATGGATGTCGTAGACATGTTGGATAAGCAATTCAGAATATTTGTAGTGACCAAATTAACTGAGATGTGAGAGAAAAGAGACAACGAGCTCCAGGAGATGAGAAAGTCCTTTCACGATTTGAAGAAGAAATAGACACCTTAAAAAATAATCAAATGGAACTGTTAGGGATGAAGAATGTGATACAGAAAATTAAAACCTCCCTTGAAAGTATTAAAAGTAGATTAGATCAAGCAGAAAATCTAATGTAAAAAGTAAAAGAAAAAAATTCTGACCTAGAAAAAATTATCAAGAAGATTAAGAAAACAACCAAGAAAAATGAAGATAATATACCATCTGGATCACTGGTATCTGAGAAGAGGAAAAAATAATAAGGGCATTGATCATTTATTTCATGAAATCCTGGAAGAAATCTTTCCAAACCTAGAAAGCCATTGAAATATCCAGACCCAAGAAATACGTAAGACCCCAAGTATAATAAACCATAAGATCCTCTCCAAGGCACATTATAGCCAAATTGGCAAAAACAACAAAGACATGATACTAAAATTGGCAAGAGGTAAACGTAAAGTACTTACAAAGATCTCTCCATCAGGCAAACATTGGACCTCTCCACAGAAACAATGCAGGCAAGGAAAGAATGGGGGGAAATAGTCAAAGTGTTGAATGTAAAACAATTTCAACTAGGAATACTATACCTGGCAAGGTTATCTTTCATGTGGGAAAAAAGATAAAAACATTCTTAGAATACCAAACCTGAAAGAAATTACCAACTCCAGACCAGCTCTTCAGGGGGTTCTGAAGGGAGTGCTATACCAGGAAAATTAAAAAGTCAGGACAGTTATAAGAGAACAAAAAAACAACCAAGAAAATTTAATGATAGAAACAGGTCTGGAAATATCAATAATAACATTGAATGTTAATGGATTAAGTTCTCCAATTAAGACACATAGACTGGCCAAATGGATTTTAAAAAAAGAAAAAAAAAACCAGAAACCCCCTATTTTTTATCTTTCTTATTTCTTATATCTATTGCCTACAAGAAACTCACTTTATGGATAAAGACATACATAGACCAAAAGTGAAGGGCTGTAAAAAGATATTTCATGCAAATGGAAATCAAAAAAGGGCTGGAGTTGCGATATTGATTTCAGACAAAAAGGGCTTCAAGACAAAGACTGTAAGAAGAGGCAAAGAAAGGCATTATATAATAGTAAACGGATTAATTCAGCAAGAAGATATAACGCTTATTAATATCTATGCACCCAACACAGGAGCACCTAAATATGTGAAGGAAAGACCACTGAAGCTAAAAGGAGAAATAGGGAGCAACACTATAATTTTGGGGGATCTCAGCACCCTATTGTCTCCTTTAGACACGTCTTCTAGAAAAAAATAGAGAGATACAGGACCTAAACGATACTATAAATCAAATGGGCTTGATAGATATCTATAGAACTTTCCACCCTAAGGCCACAAAATATACATTTTGTTCACCCCAGCATGGAACCTTTTTAAATATTGACCATATGATAGGACACAAGTCAAGCCCTTACAGATTCAAAGGCATAGAAACTATATCCACCATCTTCTCTGACCATGATGGAATTAAACTCAATATTAATTGCAAGAAACACCCTTTAAGACATACAAACACGGGACCAGCAGTTAGCGTAATGGCTAAGTTGCTGGACTCCCACGTAGTCGACCGCGGTTCAAGTCCTGGACTCGGTGGCTTAAACTCACGCCAGGTACGTGTGCGTGCATACCCAAGATCCCAAGAGGAGAATGGAGGAGAAGAGATTGTGGCGTGGCCATCCCCCCGGGGGGTGATTTCTCGCTTTCTGTCTCCCTGTCTCTCTCTCTCTGTCTGGTGAGCGCACGTGCCCTATAGCAAAAACCTCTCAAAAAAAAGAAAAAAAAAAAGACATACAAACACATGAAAACTGAACAATCCACTTATAAATGACTTCTAAACTACTAAAAAAATTAAGTCAGGAATCAAAAAATTTATGGAAACAAATGATAACAAGTACACAATTTTCCATAATCTATGGGACATGGCCAAAGCAGTTATAAGAGGGAAATTCATAGGAATTAGTGTACATAAGAAAAAGATGGAGAGATGGCAAATAGAAAACCTAACATCATGCCTCAGGGAAACCAAAAACCAGTGAAAAGAAATAATAAAGATTCGAGAAGAAATAAATAAAATAGAAAATAAATGAACCATACAGAAAATAAATGAAAGCAAAGACTGGTTCTTTGAAAGGATTAACAAGATCAACACGCCATTGACTAGACTGATGAAGGAAGAAAGAAATCAGATCAATCAAATACATGATGAAACAGGCAACATTACAACAGACATAATAGAAATACAAAAATATCATTACAGGATACTATGAGCAACTATATTCCAACAAACAAGAGAACATGGAGGATATGGACAAATTCCTGGATACATATACTCTACCAAGATTGAGTTAGGAGGACATAGAAAAGCTGAATAGACCCATAACAATCTTATTGCTGAGATTGAATCAGTAATAAGTAACCTCCCAACAAAGAAAACCTCAGCTCCAGATGGCTTCACTTATGAATTCTGCAAAACCTTTAAGGAAGAGTTAACCCCTATCCTACTCAAATTATTCTAAAGATTCGAAAGAAAAGAGATCTTCCAACAAATTCATTCTGTGTATCTTCCATTATCCTCATTCCCAAAACAGATCAGGACATGAAAAAAAAGGAAAACTATAGACCAACATCACTGATAAATATAGATGCAAAAATTTTCAACAAGATACTTTCAAATTATATCCAAAAAATGTGACAAAGATTATTCATCACGACCAGGTAGGCTTTAGTCAGGAATGCAAGGGTAGTTCAACATACACAAGACCATAAATATAATACACCATATTAACAGAAAGATAATTGATGCAGAGAAAGCATTTGATAAAACATAATATCCTTCCATGATTAAGATTCTCAGTAAGATTGGTATAGAAGGGTCATTTCTCAACACAATAAAAGCCTTATATGGGGAACCAGCAGTTAGCGTAATGGCTATGTCGCTGGACTCCCACGTAGTTGACTGCGGTTCGCGTCCCAGACCCAGTGGCTTAAAACTCATGTTGGGTGCATGTGTGTGCGTGTCCAAGATCCCAAGAGGAGAATGGAGGAGAAGGGATTACGGCACGGCCATCACCCCCGGGGGGTGATTTCTTGCTTTCTGTCTCTCTCTCTCTCTGCCTTTCTGGCGAGCGAACGTGCACTATAGCAAAAACGTCTCAAAACAAACAAACAAAAAGCAGTGAAAATAGTTAGGGATGCTGAAGACAGTGTGGAATGGGGCAGGAGAAGAGTACAGAGAAGGACAGCAAGAGAACAAATAGAGAGGCATGACATTAGTACCTTTGAAGAGGATTTATTTAGTGTCCATGTTCATCCCTTTTCTCCCCACTCTGGAAAATCTGAAATCTCTTCAGGAGCCATTAAGTTTGTAATTAATACATACATCTATAGTAAGCAGAATTATTTTACTTTTAGCAATTTTAACTTTTAGCATATATCAACAGTTTATAATAAACAGTGTAGAAACCTTAAAACCTTAGTTTAACAAAATTTCCTAAAACTAAAAGTAGGACTCAGGAAGAGCAAGAGAGTCATCCAAGCCTTTCATGAGACTATGTCTAACATTGTATTATATTTTTTAAATACCAATTTTATGTAACAGAATTGGGATGGGAATTATACCCACTTACAGGTTGATAGGGTAGGGGCTCCAAAAAGAAGTCACTGTGTTTTCTTTTTAATGAAGTCTCTGTGTTTTCTTCTTTGTATCACAATACAAACCCCTTTTACATGTCTAAACAATTTATGACTCCTTTCTAATAAGGAAGGTAATAGGAATCTTGAGCACACAGAGGGTAAGGACAAGATGGAAACACCATGGCCGTTTTCACAGTCAAAAGCAGGCTGTATTAGGACTCAAAGCAATTTCTATTTTGTAACTGTATTCTAACAGAAAGTACAGAACAGTATGTTCTGCTAACCTCACATAACATAGGGTAATAAATCATTCAGACTACCATGTAAACATTTTCTAAAGCCCACTTTCTTATCAGAAAGCCAGCCCATTGCTGTAACTGCAAGATAAAAGTACCTTGCCTACAGCTCCTCTCTGACAACCCATTTAGGCTCTTTCTATTGCATTGGAAGTTTTTTCTCCTTCCCTAATACACTCCACTTTACTTTCCTGTCTGTGTCTGCATCACTAGTTCTTTGTGAGCTTAGGAGAAGAACTTCTGATCACCCAACACTCCCATGTCATATTTGGTGCCATGACTCAGATGTCTTCCAACTCATTACAGAGGTAAGAAAAGTGGACTTTTTTTTTCTGGGACTCTCTCATTGCTGAAAATTGACTCTATCAAAAACAAACTAGGCATCTATTGATCACTTAAATGCAATTATACTGCGGTTGCCTGCCTCAAAATCTCAGGTTACAGCCTTTTCAAGAAACGTTCAGTCGACCCCCTAGCACTGTCAAAGGCTTTCAGAATATTGGTTGTTTTGTGACTTGGTTTCTTTTCTGGAATCCTAACTGTCATGTGAAAAGGTGAATGCTCTTAGGACAATTGATGGTGAATAACCAGGCCTACGTTCTAGTGCATTCGGAGGGTCCTGACAATATGAAGCCATCTCTGTAGCCCATGTAGGTGTAAGAAAATATCCCTCTTTTTTCTTCCATCTAGCTTTCTCTCACCCACTGATTTAGAAAAAAAAAAAAAAAAAAAAAAAGTGTTCTTTCTCAGGCTAACAATCTCTCTCTCTGTGACTGACGACCCTAGGCCAGGACATTTTCATAAATTTGCCATGGCTCTTTTCTCTCACTTGGGACACAAAACTCTCAAGTAGACAACCAGTTTGTTTGTTTGTTGTTTGTTTGTTTTCCAATTTGCTCTTAGATACACACCAATCTCACACTCTGTTTTAAAGACTTACAGTAACTCACTCTTCCTTTATATGTAATTGCTTTAACTTAGTCTAACAGAAATGCATAAGAGACATTCAAATCTCCCTCCCCAACTCTTCCCCCAGTCTAATTGTCTTCCTTCAAAAGCTCAGTCATATATGGTAACTATGTCAAAGCACTTATTAAATTGCAACCCTCCTTGATCTTGGGACAAATGACTGACCGATTACCTTTTTCTCTTACAAAAATTAGGAGTAATTTTAACCTACTTAAGGAAATTCTTCCAGGTGCTCAAAGAATGGTCCCAAATACCCAAACTTTGATGAAGGATTTTACAAATTACAAATTGAACCAGAATGGTTGTGTTTATACCACATCCTCCTCCACAATAAATCCTGCATTCCATATTTTAAGAGTTATCAAGGAAAAGTTTGAAACCCATTTTTCATATTCTCTCCATGGTCTAACAGCCCTCACCTCAAATTGACCCTGATATAGCCCAACATTATTGGTTACAGATATTAATATTGAGCTCTTCAGAAGGTGGACTAATTGGGGAAGAATAATATTTTTTAAATTTAGAGCCACTTACGAAGAACACATTATAATAATTTATGTTCCTATCCCTTTGGTAAAAATACAAGAATGCATGGTCATGTATATAGATTGTCATTTGCTCAAGTGGATCTGAGACCACTGAGGTTGGCCTCAATTAGAAGTTATGTTCAATCAAAGCTTGCAGTCCATGTGGGGATAACAGTCCCGGTAAGAGGGACACTGACAGTGAAGACAACTTTACTTAGAGGAGGCACATTGATGGGGCCTTGTGTAGGCCTGGCTGCATGTGTGGGAGAGTTAAAGCAAAAAGTAGGGAGATTAGAAAGTGGCACGCACCCTCCTCCCCTCTGACCCTCATGGCCATTGGGGTTTTTATATACTATCCTGCCATTAGGACTGGTGGCCAGGCATAGATAAGACTGGTGGCAGGCTTGAGTTTCCACCTACTTCTCCTAAGCAGTATATTAGGCCTGACTACATCAGTTGTACAGGGGTGAAATAAGAGGGACACCTCTTGTTCCCACTTTATTTTCATAGATGAAAAATACTCCCTCCACCAGCTGCTGTAGTAGACTGACTTCCTTGGATTGTGCTCTAAAACATTAAAATTCCTTTGACTCACAAATGTGAGAAAAAAGATACTTAATTTTCTTTTATATTTGGACATGGTCGCCGTATGACTTAGAAGATGGAAAGCTGCCAACCGGAGAGAACTATTGACTATAATGCTATTCAGCAATAAGATCTCTTTATAAATGCCAGGAGAATGATGAAAATTCCATGTGTGCAGTATTTTTATGCTTTGGGGGATATGAGCAGGCTTTATTCCATCTTAACTCATGCTCCTCCACTGGCTCATAGCCTGCCAGGCTCCCCAGGCTCATAAGAGATAAGACCTAAGGACTCCCACCCTCCTAGCTCCTTGGAAACTGCTCCACCTAGTCTTCCTGTATAGCTGATTCTTTCTGTCTATCCAGAGGACCTAGAGACAACTCCTCTTATAATTAGTCTTCATTTGAGTTTGGAAAAAGAAGATTCAGTTCTTTACAAATTCACAAGCTCTTTTTCTCTTACTGAGTTTAAACAAATTTAAACTGATTTGGATAATTGTTTCCCTGGCAACCCTTATAAATATTGATAGAGAACTAGATTTCAACAAGTTTCGTTGGCTTTTGAACGGATATTAACAAGAACAATTCAAGTCCTGTGAATATGGGATTAAAATATCAGAGGCCAGCAGGGGGCGTCATGGTTGAGGTGCTAGACTCCCACATGGATGACCACAAATCGAGTCCTAGACCTGGCAGCTAGTGTTCTCACTTTCTCTCTCCTTCTCTCTTCAGTCAAATTAAGAAATAATAATAATAAATAAAATTTTTAAAAATGTATAGAAACTTTCCAAAAGGATTATAAGACTTTCTGTTGGTGTATGTTTATATATGTGTTATATGTCATGTGTCTATGTGATAAAAGGCCTTAAGAAATTCCATTTAATTGTAATTAAGAGTGTGCATACAAATTAATCAAATGCTTTTCAAGTTCACATGACTAAATCTTTCACAAATAGTCACTTCACCTATGATTTTTAAAAAGGTTTAATAAGTGAAGATCTTCACAGTATCCAACACGCTTTTTTTTTCCACTTGTTTTTTTTCTTTTAATTTGACCAGAGAGGGACAGCCGGGGGGAGGAGGCTGGGGAGGTCCAGAGCCCTTAACCACCATGCCACTTGCCCGCCCTCCACAGTTTTATTGGTCAGGCAATATCATATTTGTCTTAATATGGTTGGTTTGATCATACAACTTGTATTTACATGTAATGTGTTATACGCTATATGGTAGATACTTAACAAGAAAAATGGATTAATAACTAGCCTTTCTTGCTTTTCACAAATAATCAAGACATAATGATTGAAGGAAATTTTAGAATTATAAATGGTGTATTTACAAGTATAGTGTTCAAATATTTGGGGGTCTTAAAGTTGTGCTTAATTAAAACGATAACGGTTCATAAAATATTTGAGTCATCTTTAAATAAGTTAACATGCTTTGATTACCTTGCAGTTCAAATAGCTCTACTGTCAGCCTTCAGCCTTTAAATTTTGTAAACATGAAAAATACTACAATAGATCTATTAAGAATATTGTTCTTGGGACCAGCAGTTGGTGTAACAGCTATGTCACTGGACTCCCACATAGTCGACCATGGTTTGAGTCCCGGACCTGGTGGCTTAAACTCACACCAGGCACGTGTGTGTGCATACCCAAAGTCCTGAGAGAATGGAGGAGAAGGAATTGCAGTGTGGCCATCACCCCTGGGGGGTGATTTCTTGCTTCCTGTCTCGCTCTGTCTTTCTGGCAAGCGCACGCGCTCTATAGCACAAATCTCTCCCAAAAGAAAGGAAAATTGTTCTTAAGATGATTGCCTCCAGTGAGTATCCTGGGTTTCAGCAAAAAAATTTTAGGGTTTGGGGTAAGATTCGGGAGGCATCATCTCAAGAGAAAAAGGAAAAAAGAAAAGTTTATTGAGAGAAAGAGTGCCTGGAGCCAAAGCCAGAGGTGCTCCAGCCCAACCTACAGAGGTTACAAGATGTATTTATAGGGGAGGAGTGAAGGTGTAGAGTCACAAGAATGGTGGGTACTTTGATTAGCTTAGTTGTCTGTGACATTATCAGCCCATCTATGAGTGTGGAGGGTTCTGGCAAAAGGTGCTGCAACCATCTTCTTATTTTCTGATGGGAAATAACCTAAAGGCTATTTAGGGGCTGATTTAACAGGAATGGCATTCTCAGTTCTTAATAGAAAATCCTGATTTTCTTATTTAGAGCACAGAAAGACCAATTTAGGAATCTCAAAGCTCCCACCTGAATTTTCTTTTTTTTGCTTATTTGCGAGTCAAGGCACTAGAGTTGTCAATCTAGCTGTGGTGACCAAAGTGGGTTGTTCTCCTTGCTCCTTTTCAAATATAGATGACTTATTTCCCCTGTTTAATTCTTTCAAAAAGAGAAACCAACCTGTCAAATCTAAGGATTATAATGTAGTGGACCAGTGTGCTGCTTTTTGAGTGCCTCTCTACCAAATGTCACTCTCATGTAGCGATCTCTTGTCTTACCTATCTTAGTACCCACCAAGAATCTAGTACCCTTGAAGGGGGCCCAAAACATTTGAGTGGTTAACTCTTATTTCACATTTTCATTTGAAATTTTCTAATCAAAGAGAAAATTGGTGAGTTTTTGTCTTATTAGCCATGGTCAAGTACTTTTAACCTCACCAAACCTTATTTTTTTAAAAAAAATATTATTAATATTCTGACTGCTTAAAAAATAATTGCAGGACCAGCAGTGGCACAGTGGTTAAGTCACTGGATTCCCACATGGTTGACTATGTTTTGAGTCCTGGATCTGGAGGCCTGAAAATCATGCTGGGTGCCTGTGCATGCCCAAGAGAAGAGATTGTGGTATGGCCATTCCTTTTGGGGGGTAATTTCTCACTTTCCATCTCTCTGTCTCTCTCTGAAGAGCACATGTGCCCTATGGAAAAAAAAAAAACCTAAAAACATTTTAAAAGAACAAGAAGGAAAAAATTGAGTTGCTCTAATTTTTAGGAAGAAAGACTATGCATCGGTAAATATCTTACCAATTGCCAAGAAAAAAAATGGTACCAAGTCAGTAAGTGAGTCTATTGATTGTTTTCACCATTGTATCATTTACAGGATTATGCATGTTTCAATTGAGTGATAAGTTATTTCTTTTTTTTTTTTTTTCGTTTTCTTTGGAGAGGTTTTTGCTATAGGGCGCATGCGCACACCAGAAAGACAGAGAGACAGAAAGCACAATAAGTCATTTTGGTATAAATTAAAAGAATCAGAATTGGTTCAGCTCTTGAAGCCTTTTTATAAAACTAGAATTTGAAGCCAGCAAATGGCATAGTGGTCAAGATGCTGGACTACCACATGGTTGATTGAGGTTTGTGTCTGCACTTATGGCTTGAAACTCACACCAGGTGCATGCGTGTGCATGCCCAAAAATCTTATGAGGAGAATGAAGGATAAAGGATTGCAGCATGGCCATCCTCCCTGAGGGGAGATTGATTTATTAATTTCTGTCTCTCTGTATCGCTCTGTCTCTTTAGTAAGGGCACATCCCTAACAGCACAAATCTCTCTCAAAAAATGAAATAAAATAAAATAAAATAAAATAACATAAAATAAAATAAAATAAAATAAAATAAAATAAAACTAGAATTTGGCCTACTAAAATGCATTCTGAGACTAGCCCTAACCTTTATTAACCATCTGGGTTCTTTATGAAACTTGTAACTCTTAGTCCAGAAACTAAATAGCAGATATAAAATGTGAAATGATTGATAAATAAGTGGAAAATCTCAAATTTTTCTTACCAAATTTTTCTGATCCCAATTCCATCCTTACTTCTCTTTCTATGACTCTCTTCTTCTGCCTTCTTCTTTCACTTTTTTTTCTTAATTTGCCAGAAGGCACTTGCATTCACCAGAGAGAGACTGAGACAGGGTGAGAAAGAAAGGAAGAGAGATGAAGAGGTGGAGTGGGTGAGTGAGAAAGCAATTCCCCTGAGGAAGGGTCATACCACAATCTCATCTCTATCTCTCCCTTCTTTTGGGATTTTTAGTACACACACACATACACCTGGTATGGTTCTCAAGTCAATGGTTCAGGAACTTGACCGCCATGTGGGATCCTAAACCACCTTAACCAACAAGCCATCATTAGCCCACTCTACCACTTTCTTTTCTTTTTTTTTTTTTCTTTTTTTTTTTTTAAGGTTTTTGCCAAAGGGCATATATGCTCACCAGAGAGAGAGAAAGATAGGGAGAATGAGAAATCCTCCTCTAGGGCAGCTGACCATACCTCCATCCTTTCTCTTCTATTCTCCTCTTGAGATTTTGTGAATGCACACAACCAGGGTGATTTTTAAGCCACCAGGTCTAGAAGTTGATTCACGGTGGGTCACATGGGAATCTAGCACATTAACCATAATGCCACCTGCTAGCCCAACATCTTCTACTTCGAAGGACCCTTGTAATTACATTGGGCCCACCAAATAATCCAGGATAATCTCCCCATGTAAAGGCCAGCTGATTAACTTCCTTAATTCTATCTGAAAACTTAATTCACTTTTTCATGTAGCATAACATATTCACAGATTCCTGGATTAGGATATGGTCACTTTTCAGGGGTGGGGTGAGGTGAGACTTTATTTTATTGCTATTATCTTGTTTCTCTTTCTGTTACCCCTCAGAAACAGTGAACTCAGGGGAGATACTTACACATACACACACTTCACAACATCTCACAAAACTAGGAATAGGAAAATAACCACATCCATCTTTTCCTCTTTCATTTCTTTAAACCGTACAACACATAGGATTCCAAAGATAAATGAGCATAATTTATGTTGTCATTGCCCATGATCTACTCACATGTTGTCTAACATTTGCACAGATATATGACATCCCATAAGATTGTCTTCAGTTTCTTTTCTGCATAAATGTAAACTTTTGGCATTTTTTAAATACACAAGACATAATGATGTCATCCAAGCCAATAACCCACCCTGGTGTGCATGGAAATATACCCAGTCCTTATCCAAAACCATTACTATGTCTCTTGTGTCTCAACAACTTCTAGGTAACATAAACCTGGAAAACCAACCTCTGGGTGGTCAGCCTCTTTTCATCACACCTCCAGAAATCTCTGCCAGTCAGCTAGGCCAAGGAAATAAAAAAATGCCAAATGGAAACACAGATACAGCAGCAGAAAAATTTATGGAAGATGCAGAGACACTAGGGGTAAGTCTATTTACTTTCAGAATTTTAATTTTACATTTGCAATATTTTCATGTACTTTCAAGAAACAAAAAGTATACATATATTCAATAATCTTAATATTTCACTATAAACTGTTTCCTTTTAAGTAGAAATAGTCTACATATAGACATTAGCATGAGTTCATTTTATATTAGTTTTAAGCAAGAATGTAATTACCATGAGTTCATTTTATATTAGTTTTAAGTTAGAATGTAACTGATGACAGAAAACTCTCTATAGCAGGAGGACTCAAGTGTTTTGAAATAATGGGTGCCGCACTGCTTCTACCTTGATCTCACTTTTGCAAAGCACTTTATTATTATTATTATTATTATTATTATTATTATTATTATTATTATTATTATTATTATTATTATTATTATTATTATTATTATTATTATTATTATTATTATTATTATTATTATTATTATTATTATTATTATTATTATTATTATTATTATTATTATTATTATTATTATTATTATTATTATATATTCAATCACTATACATCATTTAGCTTGTAAAGAGAATTTATCCAACATGAAATACACCTCAGACTAGTCCAGTTGGGGATACCATACACATTATGATCAATAATAAATAAATAACAGGCAAACCACTGGTGTGTCCCACAAATTGCCTCTATTTTTTCTCCCTGATTTCCATCCCTACACTCTTCCCCTCTCCTACCCTCCTTCCACACTGTCTCCAGTGTCCATAACTATTTTTAATACTTTTATAACCTCCAATCTTTCAGTCTCTACCATATAGTGTGGTCGATATATGTTAGGTGGAGACAAACAATGTCTCTCTTTCATAGCTTGACTTGCTTCACTCAGCAATAAATCTTCAATATCCATCCACTTTCTATCAAATGCCAGAGTCTTGTTGATTTTTTATGACTGAATAGTATTCCATGGAGTATATGTGCCACACTTTTTCAATTCATTTATCTGTTCATGGACATTAGGTAGGTTCCATGACTTAGCAATTGTGAATAATGCCACAATAAACAGATGTGCAAGCATTTTTCTGACTGAGTGTTCTTCTATCCTTCGGGTAGATACTCAGGAGTGGAACTATTGGGTCATATGGTAGTTCTATCTGTAGGTCTTTGAGGAACCTCCAAATTGTTCTCCACAGTTGCTAAACCAGTTTACATTCACAATACAGTGTAGCAGAGTTCCCCTTTCACAATCCCAATACTTATCATTTTTTGTACTTTTAATCTTCGCCACACTGACAAGGTTAGGTGATATCTCATTGTGGTTTTAATATGCATCTCCTTTATGATGAGGGATGTTGAACCTTTTCTCATATGCTTTTTGGCTGTTCATATGTTTTCCTTAGAGAGTGGTTTGTTCAGCCAGTTTTCCCATCTTTTGTTTGTGTTTTGTTTTGTTTTGTTTTGTTTTGTTTCAGGTAAGCTGCTTGAGTTCCCTGTGTATTCTGGTCATCAGTCCCTTATCTGAGGCACACTTTACAAAAGATTCTCCCATCCCAAGGGTTGTCAGTCCACACTTACATCTTCTTAAACTTCTGTAATCCCACTTGTCTATTTTTGGAATTACTGTCTGTGTTTTAGGGGTCTTATTTAAGACATCTTTGCCTATCCAATATTTCCTAGCTTTCCCAATGTTTTCCACCAGTTGTTTTATAGTTTGAGGTCTTAGGTTTAGATCTCAGATACACTTTGAGTTGATTTTGTTAATAGTGAGAGAGAGGGTCTTGGATTCAGCTTTCTGCAGGTAGATACTCAGTTTTTCCAGGACCATTTGCTAAAGAGGTTTTCCTTTTCCCACTGGTTTGACTGGTATCCTTTGTCAAAAATCAGTTGGCTGTATGATTTGGGGTTTATTTCTGAGTTCTCTATTCTGTTCCATTGGTCCACATTGTACCAATACCATGCTGTTATGATTATCACAGCTTTGTAATATATTTTGCAGTCAGGGACTGAGATGTCACCCACTCCACTCTTACATAGGATTGCTTTGGCAATATGGGGTCTTTTATGATTCTGGATAAATTCCATGATTGTCTTTCCTATATCTGTGAAGAATGTCTATTACAGTTTTATAGGGATTGTATTAAATATGTAGATTAATTTGGGTAGAATTGCTAGTTTGGTTATATTAATTCTCCAATCCAGGAACAAGGGCTATCCTTCCACTTTTTTGTGTCATTCTCAATTTTTTTTTTTTTTTAAGATTTTCCGTTTTCCTTGTAAAGGTCTTTGACTTTCCTTGAAGAGGTCAAGGAAAGTCCTTTGACTTTGTGGCTATGGTAAATGGGATTGCTTTCTTCAGTTCTGCCTCTATCTGCTTTTTTTTTTTTTTAAGTAGAAATGCTATAGATTTTTGTAAATTTATTTTATATCCTCCCACTTTACTGTATTCATTTATTACTTTGAGAAGCTTTGTTTTTAGAAGTTTTTTTATAGATAACTTTGGGTCTTCTATGTATACAATCATGTCATCTACAAATAGAAATAATTTCACTTTCCCTAATTGAATGTCTTTTATCTCATTCTCTTGTCTAACCACATTGACTAGGACTTCCAGCACTATATTGAAAAGGAGTGGAAAAAGTGGACAGCCTTGTCTTGTACCAGTTTTTAGTGGAAAAGCTATGAATAGCTTTTTCCTATTAAGTATAATGTTAGTTAGCTATAGGTTTTTCATAGATGGCTTTTATTATGCTGAGAAATGATCCTTCTATGACAATTTTGCAGAGATTCTTAATCATGAAGTGATGTTGTATTCTGTCTAATGCTTTTTCTGCATTGATTGAAATGATCATCTGGTCTTTATTTTTCTTTCCGTTAATACGGTTTATCACATTTATGGTTTGCATATGTTGAACCACCTTTGTATCCCTGTAATAAAGCATACCTGGTCATGATGAATAATATTTTTATATGTTGTTGAATTGATTTTCTAGTATCTTCTTGAGAATTTTTTGCATCTATATTAATCAAAAATATTGGTCTGTAGTTTCCTTTCTTGACTTATCCTTATATGTTTTGGAAATGAGGGCGATGGAGGCTTCATAAAATGAATTTCGGAGGGTTCCTTCCTTTTGAATCTTTAGAAATAATTTGAGAAAAGTGGGGCTTACTTCTTCTTTAAACATTTTGTAAAATTCAGAAATGAAGTCACCTGGGCTTTTCTTTGTTGTGAGGTTATTTATTACAGATTCAATCTCATGGCTTGTTATGGGTCTATTCAGGATTTCTATATCCTCTTAGTTAATCTTGGAAGATTATATATGTCCAGGAAATTGTCCATCTCATCCAGGTTTTCTTGTTTGTTAACATATAGAAGCTCATAGTATTCACTAATGGTGTTTTGTATTTCTATTGTGTCTGTTGTATTGTATCTGTTTTATTGTGGATTTGATTTATCGGGTTCCTTTCTCTCTTCTTCTTGACTAGTCTAGCTAATAGTGTGTCAATCTTGTTTATCTTTTCAAAGAACCAGCTTTTGCTTTCATTTATTTTCTGTATAGTTCATTTATTTTCTATTTCATTTATTTCTGCTCAAACCTTTATTATTTCTTTTCTCCTGTAATTTTTTTTTTTTGGATTTTTTTTTTGTTGTTTTTTTTTATTATTTCTTTTCTCCTGTAATTTTTTTTTTTGGATTTTTTGTTGTTGTTTTTTTTCCCCAGGTCTCTGAGGCATGATATTAGGTTGTCCACTTGCCACCTTTCCATCTTTTTCCCTCTTATGACTGCTTTTGCAGTGTCCCACAGATTATGGAAACTCATGTACTCATTATCATTTGTTTCCATGAATCTTTTTTATTTAAGTCTTAATCTCTTCAGTAGTTGTAAGGTCATTCAATAGTAGGTTATTTAATTTCCATGAATTTGTGTATTTTCAAGGGTTTTCCTGGAAGGTAATATAATTTAATTCCAACATGGTTGGAGAAGATGCTGTATATAGTTTCTATGCTTTTGAATCTGTAAAGTCTAGTTTTGGGCCCTATCGTGTGGTTAATCTTCAAGAAGTTACCATGCAGGGTTGAGAAAAATGTATATTTTGTGAGTTTTGGGTGAAAAGCTCTATAGATATCTGTCAAGTCCATCTGATTTATGGTATCATTTAGGTCCTCAATCGCTTTGCTTACTTTTTGTCTCATTGATCTGTCTAAAGGACATAATGGAGTGTTGAGGCCCCCAACGATGTTTGTGTTGCAATCTCTCTCTCCTTTTAGATCTAGCAGTCCTTCCTTCACATATTTGGGTGTCCCTGAACTGGGTACATAGATATTAATAAGCATCATATCTTCTTGATGGATTAGCCCTTTTAGTATTATATAATGTCCTTCTTTGTCTCTTCTTACAGCTTTTGCCTTAAAGCCTATTTTATCTGAGACCAGTATTGAATCTCCTGCTCTCTTTTGGTTTCTGTTTGCATGGAATATCTTTTTCCAGTCCTTTACTTTTAGTCCATGTATGTCTTTATCCATGAGGTGGGTTTCTTATAAGCAATAGACAGAGGGTTTCTGTTTTTTGGTTTTTGGGTTTTTCTTAATCTATTCAGCCTGCCTGTGTTTCTTGATTGGAGAATTTAAACCATTATTATTGATATTTCTAGACTTGTCCCTTCCATTAAGGTAGCCATTTTCTTGTTTGTTTTTTGTTTTCTTATTTCTGTCTTTCTGTCTTTAGTTTTCTTGGTATAATACTCCTCTCAGAATTTCTTGAAGACCGGTCTGGAGTTAGTAAATTCTTTCAGGTTTTGTTTATCCAAGAATGTTTTTTTTATCTTTTCTTCCCATATGAAAGATAACCTTGCCAGGTAATCTTGGTCGAAATTGTTTTTCACTTAATGCTTTGAATATACTTGCCCATTCTTTCCTTGCTTGCAGTGTTTCTGACAGTAGATCAAGTGTTATCCTGATGGGATAGCTTTTGTAAGTAACTTGACGTTTTTCTCTTGCCAGTTTTAGTATCTTGTCTTTGTCTGTGGTTTTTGGCCAGTCTGACTATGAAGTGCCGAGTATATCTTCTGGGGTTGATTCTATTTGGGATCCTTTGTATTTCTTGGGCCTGGGTGTTTTAATGCTTCTCTAGGCTTGGAAAATTTTCTTCCAGGATTTCATGGAATAGATTTTCCATGCCTTTATTAGTTTCTTCACCTTCTGAGATACCAACTATTCAGATGATTGAACATTTATTAAAATCTAGTATTTCTCATACATTATTCTCTTTTGGGGGGCTTATTTCCTCTTTTTGTCACTTTTTCTAGGTCACGGGTTTTGTCTTCTACACTTGAGGTTCAATCTTCTGTATGATTTAATCTGTTTTTAGTATTTTCAAAGGTGGTTTTGATTTCTTGTATTACAGCCTTCATCTCTAACATCTCCATTTGATTCTTTTTTTTTTTTTTTTTTGGAGACGTTTTCGCTATAGGGTGCGTGCGCTCATCAGACAGACAGAGAGAGACATAGAGATAGAAAGCGAGAAATCACCCCCCGGGGGGATGGTCATGCTGCAATCCCTTCTCCTCCATTCTCCTCTTGGGATCTTGGGCACACACGCACATGCACCCGGCGTGAGTTTTTTGTTTTTTGTTTTTTGTTTAATTCTTTTTTTTTTTTTTGAGCGAGGTTTTTTTTTTTTTTTTATTTTTTTTTTTTTTTTGAGCGAGGTTTTTTTTTTTTTTTTAGAGAGGGTTTTTTTTTTTTGCTATGGGGCGCATGCGCGCGCCAGACAGACAGAGAGAGACATAGAGATAGAAAGCGAGAAATCACCCCCCAGGGGGGATGGTCACGCCGTAATCCCTTCTCCAATCTCCTCTTGGGATCTTGGGCACGCACGCACACGCGCCCGGCGTGAGTTTTAAGCCACTGGGTCCAGGACGTGAACCGCGGTCGACTACATGGGAGTTCAGCGACATAGCCATTACGCTAACTGCTGGTTCCCTCCATTTGATTCTTTTTATGGTGTCTATTTCTTCTTTCAAACTGTAGAAGGATTTCCTCATCTCCTGTAGCTCATTGTCTTTTTTCTCTTGCATCTTCTCGAGTTATTGTCTCTTTTCTCTTGCATCTCATTAAGTTTTGCCACTATGAATATTTTGAATTGATTATCTGACATTTCACAAGTTCCATTGTGCTATCTATGGATGATGAGGGATTGTATTTTTCTCCTGACTAGATGTTCCAAATCCAGAGTCTAGAGAACAGGCACACCTTCGGCTAAGCTGCAGGGTCTCAACTGAAGAAGAAAATATGAGCAATGGGGTGCAAACTATGTAGTCTGTTACAAATGGAGAGTGGAGGTTCGAAGGTGGTTTCAAGTCTTGGTCCGCACACTCACTTCTGCTGTGCAGGAGCCGTGAAGAAAGAGCAGAAGTTGAAAGCAAGAGGGACTAGCACCTGGAGTGGACAAAAGATTACACAGTCTCCAAGGCAGTTTCTAGCCTTGGTATGCACACATGCTTCTCTCATGCAGGAGCTGGGAAGAATGGCAGGCCTGCAATGCACTTTTTAGACAACCTCAGTCCTATATCTGGATTGGTTAAAGTCTGGCATTTGCTGACATGTGAACCTGCATTAATTAATATCCATGGTTGCCTCAAAAGGAAGAAACTACAACCAGAAAGTCTAGGGAAGGCAGAGATGAAAATTAAAAGACATTCCCTCTGTTGTGCCTCTGTCACCAGTACCCTGGAGATGCTATGACTCAGCTGCTACCTAACTTCTACAAAAAGTACTCTGAACTAAATGCCCACAATCTTGTTTCTCTGGGATTTGCAAAATATGCTCTACCCATGATTGAAGATCCCACTTGCCAGACAGAATTGTTAGTCCCTTCACTGTGCTTTCCAGGCAGCTCATTCATACCACTGACACAATTACATCAAATTATTTTAGGTCCCTTCCTATGTGTAGCTCCAACTTCTCTGCTACAGTTGTCAGTAAATTATACTGAGTGTCCATTATGTGCCTGAAGTTTGTCTAACCCTCTTATCGCATACATAAAGTTTTAGGAAAGTAAAAATGAACATCAGTTTCCCACCAGCAGTCAATCTGAGCTCTGGAGGTAGTCCTTTCAATGCTCTTCCAGCAAGAGGGATGTCCCATTCTCCTAATGAGCAAATGGGGAAAACCTAGCCCCTCACATAGCCAACCCCACAAAGATGGTAAGAATTTCATAGAACACAAAGCAAGCACAATCTCTGCTCTGATGGAGCCTACAACTTAGTGGTAGAAATCAGACCACATACATAATAAAGAAATATATAATGTGTGAGAGATGACAAATGACGAAGAGAGAATGAAGAAGTGTAAAGGTGATAAGCAAGTGGTGACAAGAAATTTCATTTACTAAGAGTGGGCTTTCCTTAGAATATGATGTTTAAGCAAAGACAGGAAGTTAGGAACGAGTCATGAAATAATCATGCAAGAGAAAACAACCAGTGCAAAAATCTTTAGATAAAAATGTGTATGATGTATTAGAAGCACAGCGAGGAGGCCAATAATACACAACAGAATGAGTGAGGGAAGGAACAGGTGGCAGGAGGACAGAGGGGTGATCAGATCTGGTGAGACCTGTAGAATGGAAGTTTTGGGCTTTTACTGAGCAGAATCAGGACTCACTGGGCATTCTGCCTTGCAGTGAAGAGGTATACAATAAAAAACTCTTTAAAAGGATAAGTGGGGTTTTGTTGGCGGAAACCACTTCCATTCCCTGAAGATGGCACATTTTATCATTAGCGGCCCCTAATCACTGCAACACACAGGTGGGAAGCAGTAAAACATCTGTACCAATCATGGCAGAATTTAAAGTGGGTCTGTGGCCATACATGCAGACAAAATTATATTTCCAAATTGTTAAGTCTGGATTGTAGGCAATTTTGATCAGTAAATGTGTAGGCAATTTTGATCAGTAAACAGTGTAGTCAGGGCTATACAAGGAGAAAAGATGACCTATGAGTCCAAGATCAAGCTGCTCTTCATCAAGATAACAAGGATGAGAATGGAAATTTGTGGCTAGATGATTGAACCACTGTTCTAAAAAGGAGCTTGTAAAAACAAAGTATAAAGTGTAATTTGGGAGTTCTTCATCTATGTGGTATGGCTAGCTAAATGAGGTTCATCACACCTCTGAGCTATATGCAAAATTGAAGTGTGTGTGTGTGTGTGTGTGTATGTATGTGTCCATGTGTGCACACACCAAGGAATAATTTTTAATGGAAAGATTTCCCTGGCTTCTACCAGAATTTCAAAAAACTTTGTTTTAAAATCAGCATTATTTATGATGTTGATTCTTTATCATTTTAAATAGTTTTATTGTGTTTATTAGCAATTTACTAAAGAAATAAATACATCCATCTTTGAATTTGAAGTCTTCCTTAATAGGTAAGGTATATACATTGGAAAAAGTTAATTATAAATCTACAGCTGATTTTTTTTTCTTTTTTTGGAGAGGTTTTTGCTATAGGGCGTGTGCGCTCGCCAGAAAGAGACAGACAGAGAGACAGAAAGCCAGATATCACACACACACACCACCCCCCCGCCCCGAGAGGATGGCCACACTGCAATCCCTTCTCCTCCATTCTTCTCTCGGGATCTTGGGCACACACGCACACACGCCAGGCGTGACTTTAAGCCACCGAGTCTGGGACTCAAATCATGGTCAACTACATGGGAGTCCAGCAACATAGCCATTAAGCTAACTGATGGTCCCTACAGCTGAATCTGAACCAATCTAGCAACAGTTATTTCTCAGAAATCTGTGTTTAGAAGAAAGAAAGGTATAATAAGTACTGAACAAAAAAGTAAAAGATGTATCTCTTATTTTGGAAATATATCTCTTGACTGGTAAAAAAATAATAATAATAAAAAATAAAAACGTTTATTGAAAAAGGACAGACTTGGGACCAGTAGATGGCATAATGTTTGCTGAACTCCCACGTAGTCAACCACAATTCAAGTCCCAGACCGGGCAACTTAAAACTCATGCTAGGTGCATGTGCGTGCGTGCCCAAAATCCCAATAGGAGAATGGAAGAGAAGAGATTGCGGAATGTCCATTCCCCCTGGGAGTGATTTCTTACTTTCTGTCTCTCCCTGTCTTTTCAGCAAGCACACATACCTTATATAAAAACCTCTCTCTAAAACAAAACAAAACAAAACAAAAAAAGCTTCATATAAATATTATAAAACCAAGTAATAAGGTGTATTTTATATCATAAAATGCAAAGGGAGTTTAGAAGAAAAGAAAAAAAGATAGGCTAATTGGATTAGTGTAATTAACACGACTTCATAGAAAAGGTGGAGCTGAGCTGGGCCTGCAGGGAGGCAGTACTGACTAGTTAAGATGCGGGCAATTTTACAAGAGTCAATTTGCTTCTGTAAATTCCCAGATCTTCCCCTTACCAATTGTGTGACTCTGAACACTTAATTTTTCTGTATCTGTGTCTCCTTCTGGTTGTTGAGAAGATTACATGAAATACTGGTTGTAAAGTGTTTAGAATATTAGCAGGCATGTAATTAGTGCCCAGTAAATAATTATATCTTCAATGATCCCTTTACCCAGAACTGGGATTACCAAAACAGAACCGATTCATGTGAAAACAACAGGCAGGAAGTCATGCTTAAAGCATTTGTTTTCTAAGAGTTTTCTAGAGGTTTTCAAGGGATGCTGATGCATGGTCACATAGTTGCACTTTCTAAAAAACTCTCTTTAGGCTGCCCAGACAGACCTCAAACAAGGCCTCCCACTAAGGCCCTTGCTCCCTTGTTATTCCAGTGCATGTCAAAGTCACCATGGCCTGCCTCCAACTTTACATACACACCTCAATGGCACCTATGGATCTTGGTAAAGTTGAAAATGAATAAGTAGGAGTGTGATGATGATTATCATCACAGCCCTGACAATGAATAAGTAATTTGAAAATGCCTGTTTTCTTTTCCAGGGGATCCAGATCATCATTGGATGTATGCACATTAGTTTTGGAACTATTTTGGGTTTAATGAATGACGTTTCCAGACATATTGGGGGTTTTGCCTCCACGACCTTTATTGGTGGATACCCATTCTGGGGTGGTGTCTTTGTGAGTAGACTATTAAACTATAACTCCTGATCAGTTTTTAAAGTAAAACTATCTCCAGCCTATTCACCACTCATTTCTTAATAAGTCCTTCATCTGAGAGATGAAGAACTTAGAGAAATAACAGCTCTGTTCAAGCATCAAAAGGAGGGGATTTTGTTTCCAGTTTTTCTTTTAGAGATTTTTTTTTTTTTTTTGCTATAGGTGCATGTGCTCACCAGAGACACAGAGAGACGGAAAACAAGAAATCACCACTCAGGTTGGATGGCCACACTGCAATTCCTTCTCTTCCATTCTCCTCTTGGGATTTTGGGCACAACACAAATGTGCCCAGCATGTGTTTTAAACCACCGGGTCTGAGACTCGAACCTCAGTCAACTATATGGGAGTCCAGAAATGTAACCAATGTAACAGATGCAAGAGAAGAGAGATGACAAACTCTAGACGATGCAAGAAAAAAGGAACAATGAGTTCCACGTGGTGAGGAAGTTCTTCCATGATTTGAAAGAAGAAATACACACCATAAAAAAGAATCAAACAGTGGGACCAGCAGTTAGCATAATGGCTATGTCACTAAACTCCCATGTAGTCGACTGCGGTTCGAGTCCCAGACTAGGTGGCTTCAACTCACGCCAGGCACGTGTGTGTGCATGCCCAAGATCCCCAGAGGAGAATGGAGAAGAAGGGATTGCGGTGTGGCCATCCCCCCCGGGGGATGATTTCACACTTTCTGTCTGTCTCTGTCTTTCTGGCCAGCGCACATGCCCTATAGCAAAAACCTCTCCAAAAAAAAAAAAAGAATCAAACAGAACTGTTAGAGATGAAGGTTGTAATACAAGAAATCAAAACCTCCCTTGAAAGTATTAAAAGCGGATTAAGGGACCAGCAGTTAGCATAATGGCTATATCACTGGATTCCCATGGAGTCAACCATGGTTCGCGTCCTGGACCCAGTAGCTTAAAACTCATGCTGGGCACATGTGCGTGCGTGCCCAAGATCCCAAGAGGAGAATGGAGGAGAAGGGATTGCAGTGTGGCCATCCCCTCTGGGGGGGATGATTTCTCGCTTTCTGTCTCTCTGTCTGGTGAGTACACGCGCCCTATAGCAAAGACCAATCCAAAAAAAAAAAAAATAATAAAAGTGGATTAAATCATGCAGAAGATCAAATCTCAGATATAGAAGATAAAACCTCTGACCTTGGAAAACACACACACACACACACACAACAAAGAGTGAGAAAATAACCCAAAGAAATGAGAATAATTTTTGAGAAATACTAGACACCATTAAATACCCAAACATCTGGAAAATTGGTATCCCAGAAGGTGAAGAAACTAATAAGGGCATTGATCATCTATTACATGAAATCTTGGAAGAAAACTTTCCAAACCTAGAGAAGCATTTAGAGATCTAGACCCAGAAAAACAAAGGACCCCAAATAGAATCAACTCAAGAAGATTTCTAATGCACATCATAGCCAGACTGATCAAAACCACAAAGACAAGAGAAACGTCAAGTTACATGTACGGGTTATTCTATCAGGCTAACACAAGACCTCTCATCAGAAACAATGCAAACAAGGGAATAATGGGGAAATGTATTCAAAGTATTAAGTGAAAAACAATTTTAACCAAGAATACTATACCTGGCAAGATTATCCTTCAGATGGGAAGAAAAGACATTCTCAGATAAACAAAACCTAAATTTACTAGCACCTGACCAGCTCAGTTCTGAAGGAAGCACTATACCAGGGAAACTAAAGACAGACAGAAATAAGAGAGCAAAAAACAACCAAGAAAATGGCCAATTTAATGGTAGGGATGAGTCCAGAAAGATCAATAATAACATTGAACATTAACTACCAGAATTTAATTGGAATGATCAGACCAGAGTAACTCTGCAAATTCAACAGAAGAGAGATTAATTACATGAGGCTGTATAGGAGAAATAGAATTTTAAGACTTTTGACTAAAATATTACTCTTTGTTTTCTAGATTTAAAGAGTTTTGTCTTCTTTTGAGCT
>NW_006203048.1:305972-310492 GCF_000334495.1 Tupaia belangeri chinensis | reverse complement strand
ACAGAAAGCAAGAAATCACCCCCCAGGGGGGATGGCCACGCCGCAATCCCTTCTCCTCCATTCTCCTCTGGGGATCTTGAGCACACACGCCTACGAGCCTGGCGTGAGTTTAAGCCACCGGGTCCGGGACTCGAACCATGATCGACTATGTGGGAGTCCAGCGACATAGCCATTATGCTAACTGCTGGTCCCTAGAATGTTATTTCTGAAGATATGACCAGAAAGGAACTAAGGTAGGTATCAAGAAAGCCAACAAAAGCTCTTGGAAAGGTTGCCTGATACCATAAACAGTTCTACCTGGCAGATAAATAAAAAATGTCACTTACTGACAGGCCCAAAAACCTTTTAAATACAGGTACTTAGAGGCACAGACAGATAGTAAGTTCCTGACTTGGCTCAGTAGCCTTGGGAGGCTTTTTAAAGAGTCTAATCTGAAGTTCCTTATGAAATGTTCCAGCAAGGCCAACAAAATCAATTAGTAGTCTTATGGGGCTTTGTGCAAATAACAGACCAAATTGAGACTACATTTATTATTATTATTATTTGGAAAAAATTTAATGTATGCCTCTGTGGTAAAAGGGGGAACTGAGAGACAAAAAGAAGTTTCAGAAGAAAATTACAGTGCACTTATTACTCGATTTTACCTCTGTCCATATCTGGTTTTTTTCGAGTTTTACTATCTGCCTACTGTTTAAACAGAATCCTAACCTTTTTTCCTGGCTTTTGAGTTTTAAGCAAATTTTAAAAAAGAAAAAAACCAGCATTTGGTGTAATGGTTATGTTGCTAGACTCCCATGTAGTCAACCACGGTTCGAGTTCCAGAGCTGGTGGTTTAAACTCAGACTGGGCGCGTGTGCATGTGTGCCCAAGATGTAACCCACCGGGTCCGGGACTCGAACCGCGGTCGACTACGTGGGAGTCCAGCGACATAGCCATTACGCTAACTGCTGGTTCCAGAATCCTAACCTTTTCCTGGCTTTAAGTCTTAGGCAAATTTTTCTTAACATTGTTGGATTTTGACTTATTAAAGCTAAAACTGCTTTTCTTGCAATTAAAAAAAAAGTACATAACATATATACCTATGTAATGACTGCAGTAAGCTTTATAACCTCAGCTAGGTGCTACTTTATAGTATGTTCATCCTATTCACTGAGTTTTATGCCTAAGTCAGACATGTTCATAGATATGTTTATATCTTCTGCACTTGCAAGTGTTAAGTATTTAAATTAGTTAAGATCCTTTGTGAATCAATAAAATATGAATAAAAACCAAACTATAAATGGCTTTTAGTCAGGGATGTTATCGATAGAGGACTAATATTAACTAATATTGACCAATATTGACTTGTTAATCAATATTGTTTGTCAATATTATGGTATATTCATACAATCAAATTTACATAGCAATTAAGATATATATATGATCTCTATGAATAAAAATGCTGATGAAGAACCAGCAGTTAGTGTAATGGCTATGTTGCTGGACTCCCATGTAGTCAACCGCGGTTTGTGTTCCGGACAAAGTGGCTTAAACTCACGCCGGGTGCATGTGCGTGCGTGCCCAAGATCCCTAGAGGAGAATGGAGGAGAAGGGATTGTGGCATGGCCAGCCCCCCTGGGGGGTGATTTCTCACTTTCTGTCTCTCTGTCTCTCTCTTTGTGGCGAGCGCACACGCCCTATAGCGAAAACCTCTCCAGAAAAAGAAAAAGAAAAAAAATGCTGATGAATAGGACCAGCAGATGGCATAACGGCTATGTTGCTGGACTCCCATGTAGTCGACTGCGGTTCAAGTCCCAGACTCGGTGACTTAAATTCACTCCAGGCATGTGTGTGTGCATGCCCAAGACCCCAAGAGGAGAATGGAGGAGAAGGGATTGCAGTGTGTCCATCGCCCTGGCAGGGTGACTTCTTGCTTTCTGTCTCTCTGTCTCTGTCTTTCTGGCAAGCACATATGCCCTATAGCAAAGACCTCTACAAAAAAAAAAAAAAATGTTGATGATAATGTGTATAAAAATATTTTTAACTATGATAATAATAAAAAACTGATGGACCGGCAGGTGGTGTGGTAGTAAAAGATCCCACATGACCGACCTTGAGATTTGAATCCTGGACAAGACAGCTTGAAAATAACACTGGACATGTGTGTATGTATGCCCCAAATTCTGAGAGGAGACTGGAGAAGGAACTGCAGCGTGGCCATCCTGGTGATTTCTTACTTTCCTCTCTCTGTGTCTCTCTCTGTCTCTACAGCAAGCACATGTGCCCTCTGAAAAACATCTAAAAAAAGAAGTGTGAATATATATATGTGTGTGTGTGTGTGTGTGTGTGTGTCTGTGTGTGTGTATATATATACATATGTATATAATTTGACAATGAGAAAATTTGGGGCAGTCAGCTCAGGAATCATCCCAAGGAAACCTCACAGATGATAAGCAAAGAATGAGCTTTACACACAAGAAGCTAAAGTAGAAAAAGTAAAGGAAGTCTATGATGTATCACTGAGAGTTACTCCAGAAAATTGATAAATATGAGAGAAAATTTTGAGAAGGAAACTAAATAAATACAAACATACCAATCTCTCATATAAAATGTTCCTAGGCACAAAGAACCCACCATTTCACAAATAATTTTGTCTATTTCAACAGTTCATTATTTCTGGCTCTCTCTCTGTATCAGCAACCAAGGAGTTTTACCCTGCTCTGGTAAGTTAGGATGTTTCTACTTTTTATACCTTTCTAAAGATTAGTCTAAAATTGAGAAGATGGATTCAAAAATGCAGATGGGAGCTCTTTTCCCAAACTGTTTGTTGCCTCCATGGTACATGGGTTGGGGTGGGGAATGGGCCACATCATTATACTGAGTTATTATGCATAATTATTTTAGACAAATATAATAAACGAGTGGCTGCATTATATTATTTACATTTCCTCCATTTTTTTTTCTGAAATACTCTTCATCTAGACTGCATACAAAATAATTTGCAGGTTAACTACCCATAAGGGCAGAAAAAAATTAGTTCAACTTCCAAAAAATTTTTTTCCAGGTCCAGTCATGGTAGTATATAATGGTTGATACTCGGCAGGCTGAGTTTACATAGGAGGCCTAGATTTGATTCCTGGCCCTCCTTTAAAAAAGACAGGCACTGTACTTTGAGCCTGAAGTCCCAGCTGCTTGGGAGGATGATGCAGAAAGATTATGTCATAGTGAGATCCTGTCTAAAAACAGCAACAACAAAAACTATTTCTAGATTTCAAAAATTTAGAGCCATTCATTTAGAATATTCTTTGATCGCTTCATTTATCCAACATAAAATTTACTCTCATCTCTATTAGATAAGGAGTGTCCTAGTAATGAATATTGTTAGTTCTTTCTCATCTCTTGTTGGAGTGGGTCTGCTGCTGCTGGATATGATCATCAATGGTGAATTTGCCCAAGAAAGCTGGGCGGTGGTAAGTATCACATAATCTACTGCATGCCTATCCTCTGTTCACTCTAAAGGAGTGAATCTATTTATTTTTACCTTTTTTAAAAAAAAAAAAATTAGGTTTATTTATTTATTTTTATTTGCTACAGAGTACATATGCTCATGGGGGTGGGGGGGAGTGAGAAAGCAAGCTACCATATCTCAGACTCAAACCACTGTTAACTATGTGGGAGTCCAGCACCTCAACCACCGTGATCTCTAAAACTATTAAAAACACCCAGAAGTTATTTTCTAAAGATTTGAAATAATATAGAAATTAAATAGTCAACTTACTGAATGGATTTTTATTTTAGAGCAAGAATGTGGTAGTGACAAAGACATTCAATTTTTACTAGAGACATTAAAAGAATGAAGCAACTTTATCATATTACCAGTACAAGATTCTTTATAAAGATGTTGTGCTACTAAAAATCTTAATATTAAATGAAATAAATAAAAAGAACATTGCAGAGCTACAGAAAGCAAATGGATACCAAAATTTACTATTACATATTTTATAAAGAAATCACACACAGCAAGAAACATAGTAGACTCAGATAAAAGTGGCAGAGAGAGGAACAGCAGATGGCATAGCAGCTATGTTGCTGGACACCCACATGGTTGACCATGGCTTAAGACCCAGGCCTGGTGGCTTGAAAATTAAGCCAAACATGTGTACATGCATGCCCAAGATCCCTGGAGGAAAATGGAGAAGAAGGAATTGGGGCATGGTTATTCCCCCTCACCCTTCGAGAAAAGGATTTCTCACTTTCCCCTCTCACAATGTCTCTCTCTCTCTCTCTCTCTCTCTCTCTCTCTCCTCTCCTCTCTCTCTGCCAAGTACACATGCTAAGGCAAAAACCTCTGAAAATTTTTAAAAAATGGTAAAGAGAAAAAGTGTAGTCATGGTATTGTAGAAGAAAAAGGCAAAAAGTAATTGTAGATATAATATACATGGAAGATAAGTGTCTTAGTCTGCTATTGTGTTGCTTACAAAAATACCTGAGACTGGATGATTTATAGAAAGAAAGAAAGAGAGAGAGAGAGAGAGAGAGAG
>NW_006203048.1:291613-305821 GCF_000334495.1 Tupaia belangeri chinensis | reverse complement strand
AGAAAGAAAGAAAAAGAAAGAGAGAAAGAAAGGTTTATTTGACTCATGATTCCAGTGGCTGGAATGTCCAACAGCATGTGTCTTGCTTGTATCAGGCTATCTACAACATAGCTGACAAAGGCAGTAGGGATAATGGGCACATGCAGAAAGACAGCAACCTAGGAAAGCCATTTTTATGACAACCTGAGAATGAGAATTAAGCCTTTTCACAAGGGCTGGAACTCAGTCTCCCAGGAGACTGCATTAATCCATTCATGAGGCTGGTGTTTCCATGATCCATTCACCACGATTCACTCATTAGGTTTCACCACATCCTAACACAGTTTGATTGGGGACCAAGTTCCAAAACAGAAACCTTTGAGGGACAAACTGTAACCCAAAACCATAGGTATATTGGATCCAACCTAATGGTAATTTGTGTTTCTGAATTAAAGAAACC
Source organism: Tupaia belangeri chinensis (assembly GCF_000334495.1). Taxonomy (NCBI): domain Eukaryota; kingdom Metazoa; phylum Chordata; class Mammalia; order Scandentia; family Tupaiidae; genus Tupaia; species Tupaia belangeri. Next base: position 305,382 of record NW_006203048.1, on the reverse strand, counting down.
AACAAGTGATTCAGGAAAATAAAACTACTCAGGCATCCTTGAAAAAAATAAATTCCCTGTAAAAGGGAGTAACTGAATTTGAATGCTAAAAGAGAATAATCTATACTAGGAGAAACAAGTGTCAAGTAATTGTGTAAAAGATAAGTGGAGAGTAATACACTTAGTTGACTAAGACTGAATAACTGAGGAAATGATAGTTTTATGAATACTGTGTGATTCATACAGTATGAATTGAATACAGTATGCTTAACTCTAAAAAAGTGAAAAATGAAATAGTCACTAAACACTGGGAGGTAAAAAGAGCAGAAGTAAAATGAGAGAGATATAAGAATGCTAATCCCATCATTTTTCATAACAAACAATTATTAAATCTTATCAAACATTAAATAAAACCTTGAGGTTTAAAATGACTTCAACTACTTCATAAGTTTCATAAACATTTTTCTTTAATTTAGCAGATTTAATTATTTTTCTTTTGATTTTTAAAATTTTTCCAGAGCTGGAGCTAGCAGTGGCATGTTTGTTAAAGCACTGGATTCCTGCAGGGCCAATCATGGTTCAAGTCCTCAAACCGATGGCTTGAAAATCAAGCGAGGCCTGTGTGTATATATGTGTTCCCAAAGTCCCAGGAGAGAATTGAAGAGTATAGCATGACCATGACCCCGGGGAGTGTGTGTGTGTTGCGGGGGCGGGGGGGAGTATAATTTCTCACTTTCTGTCTTTCTAGTGAGCACATATGCTCTATAGGGGGAAAAAAATGCCAAAGGGTCTATGCCAGAGAGAAAGGGGGATGCAGTAAGAAAGCACTCTCATGGGGAATGATCACACTGAAATCCCTTTTCCATTTCTCCCTCCTTTTGGGCATGCATGTAAACACACCTGGTGTATTTTTAATACACTGGGACCATGACTTGATCACTGCGGTTGGCCTTGTGGAATCCAGCCATCATAACCAACATGCCATGGGCTGGCCTTGCAGACTGAATTTGACTTCAGTTCTTTTTCTTCTTTTAAAACTAAATAAACATAAATCTTTTATTTCAAAACAAGAAGTATAACATGATTTCATTCTCGGCCATCCCCATGGCCTGGTGGTTGGGGCAGCTGCATCCCACATGGCCAACCACAGTTCAAATCCCAAATCTGGAGACTTAAAAAGTATACTGGGCACATGTATGGGCGTGCCCAAATTCCCAACAGATTGCAGATATCGCAAAGAGACTGTGAGTGGCCATGCCTCACTTGGGAGTGGCGTGTTCTTTTTCTCTGCCTCTCCCTGGCATGCGCACACACATTCTGGCAAACAAAAAATATACATGATTCTACTCTTAAGAGAATGATTCTCTCTCTTGCTTGCTCTCATTCTGTCTCTTGTTCACTCTTTTCATCTTGTCTCTTGGGGTCTCTTCATCCATTCTCCTGTTTGCCTTTTGTCTCTACATAGAGATCAAGAAGAGCCACTGATGATAAATTTGATTATTTCTAGACATTTTAGATAATTGCTTGGTTTCTACATTGCTTGATTTTTAATGAGTAGGTAACATTGTAATATTAATAAAAACAAAGAGGCCATTTCAAAGGATGAATACCCTATTGTAATACCTTACTCTTTGATACATCTAAAGAAAATAGCCACTTGGCAAAAAAAATATCTTCTGACATTTAAAAAAAAAATCCAAAATAAATACACATGTCCCTAAAGAAAACATTTGATGATAATTGGGGATATAATTATGTAGTGAATTATCAATTAATTAATAACATTGTGAAGTTCCCTGTGTGACCCTCCTGATGAGCCCAAATTTCACATATTTATTTATGTTTGTTTTTGTTAGAGAGATTTTTGCAATAGGTCACTTGTATGTTCCCTGGAGGGACAGAGACAGATCGAAAGCAAAAAGTCACCCCCCAAGAGAGACGACTATACCACAATCTCTTTTCCTCCATTCTCAAGATTTTGGGCACACATGCACACACATCGGACATGAGGTTCAGCCTCTGAGTTGGAGACTCTGATCTTGGCCATGCATGCACACATTTCAAGCTATGGGTCAGGGACTAAAACCGTGGTCAGCCATGTACGAGTTCAGCAACATAATTACTATGCCATCTGTTGGCCCCAGGAAAGCAAAATTTTAAATAGGATTATACAGTTGGCCATGTGGAAGTCCAGCGATGTAACTAGTCCACCATCTGCTGATCGCTAGGTATTTATTTCTGATTTCAGGTGTCTGGGATTGGAATTTCAGCCATGCTGCTGATCTTCTCCCTCTTGGAGTTCTGCATAGCCTGTACCACAGTTTATTTTGCCAGGAAAAGAATCTGTTAAGGAGGCTAACAGGGTGAGTTCAGCCTCTTCCTTATCAAATAATATGCATATGTGCTGGAGAAGTACAGATTTACCTGTCTGCTAGATGTCAATGGGGGCTTATTAGAGCCCACTATATTCTTGATTCTGATTGGGCCAGGGGAGACTGAATTGGACTGCAATAACACGATTGCTTGTTTTCACTTATTCTTTCCAGTCTGTCCTGGTTATTTCAGCTGAGAATACAAACTGAGGAGTCAGCACCAAACTATTTATCCTTCAGCTCCTTCCAGAAATGAAGGTCTCCCAGCTTATACCCTTCGAATTTAAAGAAAAAGAGGCATCAGTCCAATGTCATGGGATAAAACTACTCTGTAGAAACTACCAAAGAAGCTGGTTTATACTGTCCAGGATGATCACTGAACTTTAAGGACTGAGAGTTGCTTTTAGATTCATCACTAATGGTAACTGTATCTCCCCGTCAGTTTCTTCCTGCACACCACTACTGCACGCTGGCAAAAATGAACATCAAAGGGACTGGAAATGACTCTATAATTCTCTTAAAGTGAGAAATTTCCCAGTTCATATTACCTTTTCTTCAATAAAATACCAGTAGAAACAAAAACCTTTTTTTTTGGGGGGGGGTGTTTCTTTACAATTCATTTTGTCTTAATAATCATTGTGGAGCAGGAGGTCAGACAGAACTTCCCAGCAGACTGAGACGATGCCTAGATGGTAACGTGCAGGGTCTGTTTGGCCCATCAGGTTGCTCTAACAGAAACACCTGAGTGAGACAGATTTACAAAGAAAGTTGGTTAATTTGGTTCATGATTCTGGTGGTCAGAAAGTCTGAAGGCATGGGGCTGGAATTCGGTGCTGTCACAACATGGCAGAAAGAAGCAAAAAGGGAGGCAGACATGTGCAAAGAGGAAGAGAGAGAGAGAACTGTGTGCAGCCACTTGCTTTTACAACCCAGTCTTAGGGCAACTGATTAAAGAAAACCGGTTCCCTCCCAGGAGCTGGCACTGATTATTCCTGAGGGATCCACTCTCCCATGTCCCAGGTATCCTCACATCATCAGGTTTCAAGGGACACAATATTGGAACCACAGCAATGTCCAAATCTTTGGAGTTCCTTTACTCCTTCCCTCCTCCCCTTTCTGTACAGAAACCAAATGCCTAACTGCCCTAGTTAAGGGTTCCATTATTTTGTACACTGATGCCATCAAACTTCTTGTCTTTTGGATATCTAAAAGGCTTTGCTATTTACAGAGCATTTTCATGTACTTTAAACTCATTGCAATGAGGCAATTGCAGAACAAGGATGGTGCATTGAGGATTTTCCACTTTGGTTTCAGATTTTTGTTATCAGATGGGAGAAATATGGGCATGTTTTAAAAGCCAGTGGGAATAATGTAGGTAAGAGAGAAGGGATGAATGGCAGTGTAAGCATAGAGAGATCAAAATACACATGGAGAACTTGCTAAGCCATAAGGAAGGGCAGTTTCTCTACCTAACAGAAGAAAGGGAGGTGTAATTGTTGCACATATTCACTAGTTTGCCGTAATGATCATGAGTACATAAGGAAGCTCCAAGATGATGGCTCATGTCATCCCTGTCATGGTAGAGGTGAGGTCCTGTCCAAGGGTGGGAGAGTGTAGTGGAGTCACAATATCGAACAGATTAAGCAATGTGAACAAATCATGAACATGGCAAATAAACTGGTAAGAGAAACAGAGAACCACCAGGCTGTATTGAGGGCACATTGAGATGATCACAAATAAGCAGTACAAGCAAATTGCTTCAGCAAGGTGTGGCTGCTCAGGTATGTACTCAGAGAAAGCGCCTATTTTATTTCATTTGTATTAAGGGCTTTTCAGAGGAGGATGATAAAAGTTACAAAGGACAAGAAAGCTGAGGACATTGCCCAAGTATCATCAAAAGAATGGACTGTGGATTTTTAACTGAATAAGGAAAGAAGCGAAAAAAATGGAAAAGACAGAGAGATTGGTAAGGAATTGAGATATCTGCCTTTCTCCAGTAGAATTATTGTGAAAAGTAAATGAGATAATGTTACTTGATAAAGTCATGACCCATTTTTGTAAAGAAAAACAGAAAAATATGTCATGGCTTTTCCAAGGACCCAATATATTATGTCAGATGAGAGTATTATACCAGATGAGTGTGAAGTCATTTCAAGGTTCTTGGTCTGCTTTGGTCCCAACTACTTATTCCCCCATGGGACCAGGAATCCTATGTCCTTCACCATGAAACTCAGAAGCTCAGCAAAAGTGAAGACATGGACTGCAGTCTAAGGGTCTAGGAACTAAATGTTGTCCCCCGAATTTCTGATTTTACATATACATGTAAAATCAACAAATATCAACATGGCACTTGCTTTGGGGAGAAAAAGCATTTTCAGCCAAGTTGATCTTTTAAATAAAATAACAAATGAAAATATGTTGTTTGTTTTAATAATAGCAATAATGATTGTAGCAAATATTTAGCCTACTCTATGTGTCATTCACATCTCTAGACTTTGTGATTTCAACAGTATTTTTTATCCTATTCCATAACAGTCACAAAACAGAGTTCTTTCTGAAGGTGGTTTAGAGGAAATAAACATGAAGGGCACAGATTCCGAAACTAGATTTAGATTGCTGGAGTTCAAATCTCAACTTTAACATTTATAAACTGTGCAACCAGGGACCAGAATCTGAACTTTCCCAAGTCTCAGTATTCACATCTGTTACAATGGAAATAAACATTATATAATATTGGATTATAACCCAAAATATAGAATAAATATACATAAATATATATGAATATACACAATTGAATAAATAAATGGGGGAGGCTCTGTAGTACATAGGTAATGCACTGCTCAAGAGAAGCAGATTCCACATGGTTCAAATCCCTGGCCTGGTCAGTCTGCAACACACAGAGCACATAAGCAAGTACCCAGGATCTGACAGGCTACTGGTCTGGAGGAAAGGGATTGCAGAACGACCAGACCCAGTGTCTACTGAAGGGTCTTTTCTCTCTTCCTCACTATCTTTATCTCCCTTTCTTGTGTGTGCTCTATCATGAATAAAAGAAAAAAACTTTTAATAAAATAGAGTAGGGAAAAGAAAAATAAAATAGTAATGATATGTACATCCTAGGCATGTTGAAAATTTAAAAAAATTAAACAATAGAAGACACTTACCGCATTGCCTTGATGTACTGAATGCAAAAAACATAGTAATTTTTAAACTATCAACTAAAATTTTATTAAAGAATCACATTTAAGTGATTTCCATAACCATATGAAAACTAAAAGCTACTACATATGTATATTAGGTCATCAGGAAAGTCCTGACATATATTTCCATGTTTTTCTATGCAAAATTACATCATGACTTTCCCAACAACCCAATATACGTGTCTGCATGTGTATACAAGTATGCATATACATTATACTTTACATAAATATATATATACACATATTGCTATTCCAAAATAAACTCAATTGCTTAGTTTCCCTTGCTTAGTCTCCCAAGTTTACATAGATTAATTTCCATTTTTCCTATTAGAATAGTCTATTTACACAGAGGATGCTTCTATTTCCTCCTGTGTATAAGTAAAATAAAATCCCTTATAACAATTTGGACAAGGTATTTTATCAGGGCTTAAAGCCAACAGGATTTTTGTAATGATCCCCGTGATGACTTTAACAATATTCAATCAGGTATGTTCGTTCTGGCACATTTCCTCTTAACCAAGAGAAATCAACAATGTGATCCACACAGAGAATTTTTTAAGATGATAAAGATTAAATAGTTAAGTCATGGGCCAGCCAGTGGTATAGTGGTTAAGGTGCTGGAAACATACACAGTTACAAGGTTCAAGCCCTGGAACTGATGGCTTGAAAAATCACACCAGACACATACAGGAATGCTTTTTCAGGAGACGAGAAGAGAAGGGATTGCAGTGTGGCCCTCCCCTTTATAGGGGGTGATTTCTTATTTTCCTTCTGTTTCTCTCTCTGTCTGTCTCTGCTGAGCACACACCCCCTAAGGCAAAACCTTTAAAAACAACAACAAAAAAGTTAAGTTGTATTAGATGTCAAATTATGACTGGTTGTTTCTTCATTGTTGAAGGAGGAAGAGTTTTTATGAACAAAAGGAAAAAAGTTAAAATGAAGTAAATTCTCAATTTCCAAATCCTCATTTCATGTATAGAGAAACATTAATATTGGTCTATTAATCTATGTTATTACAAGAGAATTTAAGAAGTGCCAAGGAACTGTGCCTGTCTGTTTGGCCCACTCTTCTTTTCTTGCCTACGTTCATGCTAAATACATGTTTCAGTCCCTCTCCAAGAATATGAACAAATCCAAGATAATTTCCAGAGATGGTTGGGTAAACCTTAAATTAAAAGGAAAGTTATGTCACTTCCCTCACAACCAGTCCATCTTGGCTACATGGTATATTTGAGGTCCACCTCATCAGAAATAGCTCTTTTACTAAAGATTCTAATAAATCCATAATCTTGAGTTTAATGATTCAGTGAGTTACTCTTATAATACATAGGAATAATACCAGACTGCCTAGAGACAAATAAATCACAAAAGTATAATAATAATGATGGAAAATAAATGCTATATTATTTAGGAATAAAAGTAATACCATCAAGTTAAACACTGACCAATACAAAACGTAAAGACTTTAAAAGAGCCTGGACATATTTTTTTTTTCCATTACCATGTGGGCAGTTCGGAGTTCCAGTTTAAAGAAAGTATTTTCTAGAATAAAAATAAAGTTACTCAGTTTATAATTAATTTTTCAGACTATAAAATTATCACAAAAGATCTTGATGTCTTTAAGACATACGTATTTATCTTTTGCACATAAGGATGTTGGAGGCACTTGGAAATTTTCTGGATAAAAAAAATGAATCTTGCCATGTGAATGATTTCCTCACTGGGTATCATTAACTAAATATTTAGATTTCGACTTTTCCAAAATGCTAATTTAAATTTTCTTGGAATAAATGTGAACTCATAGCATTCATCTACTGAAAGAATGCCTTCCATCCAGGTACTCAGCAAAGTCATGACAGTTGGGTAACAAGACAATCTGTACTCATCAGCTAGTAACAGTGTTTGCTTGACAATTTTTTTTTTTGTTTTTCAGTGTTTTTGTTTTTTAAATTTACTTACTGCTTACATGAATGAGACACACACACACACACACACACACACACACACACACACACACACACACACACACACACACACACACACACACACACACACACACACACACACACACAGAGCACATGATGGGGTCTCCATTCAGCAATTTATCCCTAGCAGTCCCAGATGAGGGGCACGTACGCGTTGGCGATACTCAGGATACATCCAGGACGAAAACGTGAACTCTTCCCATTAGGGTCTGTCTCTCATTATGACTGTCACCATCCTGACCATCTGCTTGAGATTTTTCCTTTTGTTTTTTGGTTCTGTGCTTTCCCCACTTTAACCACCATCTTCGTAGATCCGATTCTTCTAGAATTTCTGATCCCTCCAATTCTCTACACATGTCTTCACAAACACTGTTTTAATTACTGTCTACATTAGATAGAAAACTGATGCCACATAGAACATGAACTGTGAACTCAGCAGGTGGTTCGTAAAGTCATTCTGTTCTTAGCAAATACTCTCTTCATGAATGTCCTTTTGTTACACTGTAAAAGAAGGGGGAAAAGTGAACCACCGACTCGGTTACTTGCCTTGTTCAATACCTGCACCCTTTAAAGTGCACTTGTGGTTACAATTTTTTTGAGTACTGAAAAGGTGAAGGACTGCTTTTCCACTGGTGACCCCAGTCATTCTTCAGTGGGTGTGTGTATACGGACGCAGCAGAAGGGCAATCCTAACTGCCTGCAGATGCCATTTGCAGAGACCCCAAACAGGCCGCTCGGGGCGAGGAGGGAGCCCACCACGTGGCCGGCAGGGCTCTAGTGCGCCTGCGCAGCGCCCACTCTGCCCTCGTGTGGGTGTGTGCGCAAGCGCACAAGGACCCACCCTGTGCCGCTGCCGTTGGATACCCTAGCCGCCCGAGGGGCCTGGGAGCCGGCTGGGTGCTGGGCTCCGGGCTACCTCTGTGATGGCCGCTCAGCAGGCTCTGGGGACCTGGCGCTGAGGGCACCGCCGGCCTGAATCGGGCCTGGGCGCTGACGTGAGGACGCAGACAGGGTGCTGGACAGGCACGGCTGCGCCAGGGTGACCGGCCTGTATGAGAGACACCCCCCCCCTCCCTCCTTTGGTCTGGCCCTGGCTCTGAGAGGGCGAAACGCGATCCTTAGGACGTTGCACAAATAAAATGCCGGGTAATGTCACTTTGCTTATGGGGTCAAGTGTCAAAAGCCATGAAAGGGCACAGAGACAGAATATGGCTTCCCCCATATCTTACCTCCTCCCTAGCTCTACAGAACTCGGGTCTCGGCCACTCTCCTGCTCTCCTACTCTGGAGTTTGTAACTATTGAGTCTCTCAAGGCCTTGGCATACACCAGTGAGTCCCTTGTGCCAGCCTGTGACATGGTGGTTGGGGCGGCTGGGTCCCACATGACCAACTGCGATTGACTTCGTGAGCCGCAGCTTGAATATGCCTGGCGTGTGTGCCCAAAATCCCAAAAGGAGGGGAAAATGGAGGAGAAGGGATTGCCGCGTGGCATAACCCATTGGAAGGAGGATTCCTGTCTCTCTCTCTCCTATCTCTCTCTCCCTCTCCCTCTCCTCTCTCTCATGTGCACACACACCCTCCAGCAAATTTAAAAAAAGAAAAAAAAGAAATGAGTTCCTTGTTTTCTGGGAGCCAGTTCTGAAAGTCAAAATTTAGAATATTATAATGGGAATTAATGACAAAATATTAGGAGAACAAGGAGAGGAATATCCCAACAAGTTTGAGTCAGAGCAAGCTTTCCAAAGATTACTGCTAGCAGCTGTAAGGAGCTGAAAGCTGAGAGTGTCCAGGATGAGATTGAGAAGGTGGGCAGGGAACTATTCATGAAGGGTGAAGAATTTCTAGGAATTCTGAAGATAGAGGTTCATCTCTGCTAACAATGCTAAAGAAAAAAGTGATTTTTAGACATGAGTTTTTTCTTTTCTTTTCTTTTTTTTTGAGAGGTTTTTGCTATAGGGCGCCTGCTTTTGCCAGAAAGAGAGAGACAGACAGAAAGAGAAAAGTCATGCCCCAGCGGGGATGGACACACCGCAATCCCTTCTCCTCCATTCTCCTCTCGGGATCTTGGGAACGCATGCACATGGGTCTGGCGTGAGTTTAAGCCACCAAGTCCGGGACTCGACCCGTGATGGACTACATGGGAGTCCAGTGACATAGCCATTACGCTAACTGCTGGTCCCATAGACATGAGTTTTCTATGACTGTTCCAAAATTTATATGTGAAGCAAGTTTAGGGGTGATAATGGAGTTGAGAATGAGGGTGAGGTCACTATTTTGGGATTAGTGATGAAATCACCAGAAAATAAAAACAAGTGATTAAAATTTTATTTTTTTACAAAAATAGGATACATAATTGGGTTATAGCATATGCAAGTATAAAGTAAAAAAAAAAAATTTGAAATTTTTATCTTAGAGCATGTGTGCTCACCCAAGAGACAGTGAGAGGGAAAGTGAGAAATCACCTCTCAGAGGGATGACCACACTACAATCCCTTCTCCATTCTCTTCCTGGGATCTTGGGCATGCACTCAAACACACCTGGCATGATTTTCAAGCCACTGGGTTCAGGACTTGAACCACGGTCAGCCATGTGGGAATTCATCACCATAACCGGTATACCACCTGCTGGCCCAAGTGTAGAATATTTTTTAAGAAGAATTTTAACCAGTTACTCCAAGAAAATATTGTATTTATTAATTCCTTCATTCCTTTGCAGTGCCTTTTTAATAATTTTTATTTCTTTTTATTTATGATAGAGTATGTGTGTATGAAAACAAGAGAGAGACACAAAGCATTCCCTAGCAGGGCATGGTCATACCACAATCCTTTTTCTATCCCATTAAGCCTCTTGTGCTGGTTCACCCAAGCCAAAATCCATATAGGATCTGACTTTCTCTGTGTAATGCCTTACTGCTGTGCTGAGGGTCTGGCCCTCAATTGGGGTGCTTTTGGTGGAGGTCTGACAGAGATTCTAGTGCTCTTAAATACAGGACTCAAGTCACTGCATGGTGCTTGACTGTTAGCTACAAATATGAAAAGAATTTTTCTATATACACAAAAGGACTTATTTTTATTTTTTCTGACTTCAGAAGACTGAAAAAATAGCAATTTGGATATGGCTTTTTCTTGTTACTCTACATGAATTCTGCATTTCTGTAACCTTTTCTTTAATCATAACAAAATTCTTAATCTTGTTTGCCTATATGTGCAAACTCTTTATTACTTCTCAAAGATGTATTTGAATGTATAAAGCTTACTTCAGTTATCAACAGATTGTTTCTCTTTTCTGCTGCCCCCAGCTCTTATATTCTTACTTAGCTTTTTCTATGTGCTTTGTAGCATTGAAACATTCAGAACGTAAATTTTAGAAACTAAAGCCTAATTAAAATAGTCAAGAGACTTCAAGAGTGCAAGAAATGAAAAGCCATGAGCCTTTCTGGAAAGATCAAGACTCAAATTCTATGATTTTCAATTTCCCAGATGCATGGCTCATGTTATTCACCCATGTGTGACATACTAGCAGATGTAGAATTTCAGATCTAGAAAGGGATACAATCTTATAATAAGGTTATAATTATTAGACAGATTTTATCTCCATATAAATTCAATGATGATCTAAACAACAGGGAAAAATACAGGGTGAGAAAAGAACTTTTCAGATTGTGGAAGCAGCTTTGAGAAGTTGCCTGATGATAGAACAGGGTTTTGTTTTTGTTTTTGTTTTTGTTTTTGTTTTTTACGTGTAGAAAAAAGAACTAAATTACAAGCTCACATTTCTGGTGAATTTAAGGACAAGAATTTGGTTTTGAAAATGTAAATAGGGTGTTATGAATTGCATTGAACTGATGATGAATTACAAATGAATTGTTGAAAGTTTTACTGGAAATTCTCTAATACTATTCCCTTAATGTTCATATACTTTATCATCTGGAGACACTGTCCACTACTCAGAGATAGTATCTGTCACATACCATTTTTTTTTAATGTATACAGAAAGGCTTTTCAGTTACAGAGGCTATTTAGTATAGGTAGGTGCAAGTTGATGCCTCAAAGAATTTAAAGCATAGGAAAAAAGGAAGCTGTTGCTTGTAAGTTTGAGAAGGTGCCTCTTATTAAAGTTTATATGTCAATGGAAATAATGTATCCTCTGTCATTTTTAAAGAGTAATTTAAAATGTAATTCAATATATGAACTATCAGTTCACATATACATTCGGAAATAAATTTACTAGGAAGTATTTACTTAGTTTTTAATTATTCTCTCATTTCTGAGAAAATCTTGTTTCTGTGTTTTGTTTTGTAGAGGTTTGCTAATAAAGGTATCACCAAAAGTTAGATTCAAAATCATCTAGAGGAAATGCTGGTAGTATGTGTGGGAATGCAAAAATCTCCTCAGCAGATTGGCTTGTTTTAGGGGTAAGTAAGATTTCACTTTGAATGACTAAATTTAGGACCATGATCTATTTTAGTTTTTAAAAAGGATATCCTTGGATCTGCAGGGGGTAGACTTAGTCAAATCAAAAAAGTAAAAGTTGAAATCAGCAGATAGCATAATGGCTACGTCGCTGGACTCCCACATAGTTGAATGTGCTTCAAGTCCCAGACCGGCAGCTTGAAACTCACACCAGGCACATGTGCATACATGCCCAAAATACTTCTCTCCAGAGGAGACCAGCAGCTTGAAACTCACACCGTGGCTATCCTCCCTGGGGGGTGATTTCTTGCTTTCTGTCTCTCCAGTGAACACACTAGCCCTCTAGCAAAAAACTCTCTCTAAAAGAAAAGGTGAAAGTTTATTTCACTTAAAAAATGTTGATTGCTCTACAAATTTTGACTGATCTCATGTCACTAAACAAATATATGCTCAGCATAAATGCATTCATCACACACACACATGCACACAACACACTTACACAAGATAGTAGAAATACAAATAAGGAATAAACAGAAAAAAAGAAAGTATGTGTATTTTTTTTAAACTTTGAGAGGTATCAATTGCTCATCTGCTTTTTATATTTGTACCAATATCTACTCAGTAAACTGATTATAAATTTGTGTTAAGTTATGAACATATGACGTTATGGTTTATCTAGCACTCTTAATAAATACCAAAGAATTATGAGGATCATGTTCTTTCAGATCAGAAAGGGCGAAAACTTTTTCATTAGCTTGAACTTTTCCTCTGAATTTGGAGACTGTGTAGATCAGTTGTCTAAATCTTCCACCTAATTGTTCAGCAAAGTTATTAACTTCCTTGGGGGTTTCAAACTACACAGGCATACAACAAAGTTTTTAATCTTCTCTTCAGAATCATATACACATCATTGTCCTCTGTGCTCATTGTTTTGGGGGTGGGAGGTAGGGTAAGAGCAAAGGATCTGATCTTCTGGAACCCATTGGTTCTAGATTAAGAACCATTTTTAAATAAGAAAACCCATCTGGGACCAGCAGTTGGCGTAATGGCTATGTCACTGGACTTCCATGTAGTGAACCCTGGTTCTAGTCCTGGACCTGGTGGCTTAAACTCACGCGAGGCACATGTGCATGCGTACGTGCCCAAGATCCCAAGAGGAGAATGGAGGAGAAGGGATTGCAGTGTGGCCATCCCCCCTTGGGGGTGATTTCTTGCTTTCATTGTTTTTTAATTTCAATTTATTTATTTGCATTCATTCACTGTACATCATTACAGCATACAAAATGAGATTTTCCATCCAGAGTACACTATATATTGTCTCAATCAAGCACATCAACAAATATGTTATTGTCAGCAAATGATCTTCCATTTCTTGTTTTCTGTATGTTTTGCTTTTTTCCCCCCATCCTTGATTCCCTATCTCTTACCCTCTGCCATCTCCCATTCTCCTCCCACACTGTCTCTGGTATCTATGTTTGCTTTCTATACTGTTTTCCCCCCACATTTTATTGAATCACCAAAGACCCTAATCAATCCAAATACCCTCATAGCAAACACAGATGGCACACACATTTCCATGAACACAAGTCTAACTTTACGCATCCTATAAAGTAGCACCTAGCTGGGGCTACATATCCTACTGCAGTCATTGAATAGATGTATTTTTTTTAAACTTTTTTTTTGTAACTCAATTTACATTCCTTCCCTAAGCATCATCACAGCACACAAAATGCGATCTCCCATCCAGTACACAATGCATAGTGACTCAATCATGCACATTATAAAAAATTTTCCATTTCTAGTTCCTAGAATTATTTCCAC
>NW_006203048.1:282469-290772 GCF_000334495.1 Tupaia belangeri chinensis | reverse complement strand
TTCTAGGCCAGCCATTTTCTCTTCTACATCTGAGATTCTATTTTCTGAATGATCTAGTCTGCTTTTAATACTTTCAAGGGAGATTTTGACTTCTTGTATTATAGACTTCATCTCTAGCAGTTCTGTTTGAGTCTTTTGTAAAGAGTGTAATTCCTCTTTTAGATCTTGCAAGAAATTCCTCATCTCCTGGAACTCGTCAACTTCTTTCTCCTTTCTCTTTAGCAGTTCATTATCTCTCTTCTCTTCTGTCTCTGTTAGCTTCGACATTATGAATGCTCTAAATTCCTTATCAGACATTTCCATGATTTTCACCGAACTGCTTGTGGCTGAAGAAGAGTTACTCTTTTCCCTTGAAGGAGAGATATTTTCTTATTTTCCCATATTTCTCGTGATCCAGCGGTGACTTCTTGTCATCTGATGGATGGTGTGTTTCTTTCAAATTCTTGAAGTTCAGCTGCTAGCTCGTTTTCTGGAGGCTGAATTATCGGTAGAAAATCTTCATTCCCTGAAAAATCTAGTTTGCTGGAGCTATGTGGAACCTTCTTCTGAAGGCCCGGCTTCTTCTGCCGCTAGCTCATTTTCTGGAGGCTGAATTATCAGTAGAAAATCTTCATTCCCTGAAAAATCTAGTTTGTTGGAGCCATGTGGAGATTTCTTGCTTTCTGTTTCTCTGTCTCTCTGGCGAGCACACACACCCTATAGCAAAAACCTCTCCAGAAGAAATAGAAAGAAGAAAACATATCTTGTTCTTCTTCACATAGTGGCAGAGTTCTTTACAAGTCTTGGCTACTTGGATATTTAATAGTTTTGTGTGGAACATCCAGTTATGTAAAAGAACACACTATTTTTCAAGCCTACTCCTTCTAATATTTGGGTAAATCGTGGAATTAATGTCTTTCATCTTTTTCTCATTCAACTTTGTTTCAATGGGTCTCAACGTTCTGTGACAGTTTTTTTTTTTTTGACCAAGGTGTTTCCATTAAAAAATACATTAAAAATAATTATTTATTTTATTTATCATTATTTTTTAATTTGGCCAGAGAGAGAAAAAGAGAGTGAGAAAGCAAGCTGCCAGGTCCGGAACTGAACTGCAGTCAGCCATGTGGGAGTCCAGCATCTTAACCACTATGCTGCCTGACCCCCTCAAATTACTGATTTTAAAAACTAATAGCTTGGAACCAGCAGACAGCATAATGGTTACATGGCTAGATTCCCCTGTAGTCAACCATAGTTCGAGTCCCAGACCTGGCAACTTAAAACTCATGCCAGACATGTGCATGCCCAAGATCCCAAGGAGAGAATGGAGGAGTAGGGATTGCAGCATGACCAACGCCCCTGCATGGGGATGTAGGGTGATTTCTTGCTTTCTGTCTCTCTGTCTCCCTCTGTCTCTCTGGTGAGTATACGTGCACTATAGCAAAAATCTCTCTTAAAAATAATAATGACTAGTTAAAACTGCCAGACCAAAAAAAAAAAAAAAACAAAATGGTCCACAAAACATTTTCCTTTCCTTCTGAAGGTTTTACCATGCATTGTTATCATTAAACAGTCTTTTACTATTAAACTTGAATGACCAATTAAGTCGAATAGTTCTAAGACCGTTCTTCTTGATACCATTATGCTTGTACAAGAGATATTTACTGGTTACCTGCTCTACGGGCATCATATCGAAAGTTAGTGATACAACAATGAGGAAACCAAAAACCAGACCTTCAAGGATTTTGTAATCTAGTGGGGAATATTTCTCCTAATCAAATCCAAAGAACCTCCGAACATAACATCATTCTTGTAAATTTAGTGTTGGGGAAACTTTGAATTCTAAATCTACCTATAAAAATTTGTGATTGTTACCAAAAAAAAAAAAAAAAAAGTCTTTTTTGTCCCCAGACACAAGAATGTAAGGTTCTTTTTTGGATATGATGTACATGGCAATATTTTTTATTTGATTACAACACATTGTGTGCATGCTTTGAAAACCACATTGTGCACCAATAAGATCTACAATAATTAAATGTAAAAAAAAAAAACTTAATAAACTTCCCTAAAATTTATCTTTAAAATTAGCCAATTACATTACTGTGTTTCACAGACTACTTGCTTTACAAAGAACTGGAACTCTTAAAATATTAAATGGCTTCCTCTTAAAAGTTCATATGAAAATAAAACAACATATCTTCTGTCATCTTTAAAGTTAATTAAAATGCAATTCAATATATGAACTATCACTTGATGTATAAATTGAAAAATAAATTTATTGGGACATATTCACTGGGTTTATTAGTATCACCTAACAAATTAAAGTTAGGTCATCATTCTCCCCTACTCTAACCTACTTGCTATCGAATGGGACGACCTAGTACAAACAAGCCCATCTTGGATAGTCTTTGTATCACTGTGTTGGATTGTAGTTTACCCCAGCACACTTATGAAAAAATCCACACTAAGCATTCCTTGGTAAGATTCAAAAGTGAATCATCCTTAAAAAATTCCTAATGTACAAGAACATGTTATCTATATGGCTATCTGCATCCAAGTAGATTAGTAACCACAGTTTCTCTCAGGTACCCTTGTTATTCTCCTTTCATGCCATTACTTGATTGGGAGGAAGGATAGCCTGCGTTAAATCAAATTGTCAACTTTATTATGGGATAATTGGTTCTGACTATTGAGCAAACTGTCACTCCAATTATGGCTGATTCCAATTAGGTAAGTTTTAGTTCTTCCTGGTTAGGACTTTCTTTCTGGACTAACCAGTACAGGATATACATGGTTGAGTGCATTGCTATTTCGCTTTTGTCTTTTGTAAAGATATTAATTGTTTTTTATAGTTAACATGTATTGTAATTGTGTTTAATTACTTTGTTTCAGTACTAATAGCATTCTCTTCTCACAGGCTGTCCAGATTATGATTGGCATCTTTCATGTTTTGATGTGGTATTTCCTATTGGTTTTGTATATGGGACAAATTAAAGGAGTTTTTGGGACGTATGAACCTTTAACTTACAAAGCAGGATGTGCTTTTTGGGGAATCTTTGTGAGTAGAATACATTATATTGATTTAATCTCTCATTAAATGTTTATACCAATAGTCGAAGGTAGGAACAGTTTTGTAACAAGGTTTTCAGGAGAATTACATAACTAAATATAATACTGGTAATTTCTTTAAAATCAAATTTTTTTTCAACAGGTACATATTGAATATCCTCAATTTATAAGTGCTATTCCAAGAGGTACAGATATAAGGATGAATACATAATGACAACCATAAGAGGAATTGTCCCTAAATATGTGACAGACAGAAAATATTAGCTATTATGTTCATTACAATGGTTATTTTCATATTTATGAAATATGAGTCAATATCCATTTTCTTTTTTTTAAGAATTATTTTATTTAACTTCATTTATTTATTTATTTTGATGTGACCAGAGAGGGACAGAGTGAGAAAGAGAAAAAAGAGAGAGAGAGAAATTGAGAAAGCAAGACGCCAGGTCTGGGACTTGAGCCGCAGTCGACCATGTGGAAGTTCAGCATCCTTAATCACCATGCTACCTGCGGGCCCCTCATTTTCTAAATGTGTCATTACTTGCACGCTTTTATGGTTGCTAGATAGCCATTAGGTAAAAGGAAAATCTGGAGAGTGTGGCATCCTATATGCCAAGTGAAGAAAGAGAAGAAATGGGAAAATACCAACTATGGTACATTTTTGTTTCATCAAATAAGATGAGGACTGAGAATTGACTGTTGGATTTAGCAGTATGGAGGCTGGTAGTAAACTTGGCAAGTAGTGTCCGTGAAACAAGGCAAAAGCCTGATGAAAGTTGGTTTAAGAAATAATACAAAGAGAGGAATTAGAGTCAGAAATATGGGTGAGGGTCTTCAAAAGGTTCATGGAAAACATGTACTGTGAAAAATTTTGCATGGATCTCAAATATTTTTACACTTTAATTTCATTTTTCCACAAACTTTTTGAAGCCCCCTTGTACAGCCAACTCTTTTAAGAACTTTCTTGTGATGTTGTATCGAAAAATGGGGTGATAGTTCAAGAAATTTGGATCAAGAGAGGGTTTGCTTATTTGATTGCATTAAGTTGAAAGAAATAGTGTCATGTCTTTTGCTGAGGGGGCTGAACCAGATAATATCAATTATCTAAGTGGCGGACTGCTAGAGAAATTGCAGGTTGAGTTTCTCTCATCTAAAATACCAAATTTTGAAAGTGTTCCAAAATCCAAAACTTTTTGAGCATTGAAATGATACCAGAAGTGGAAAATACACACCTGACTATGTAATGGGTCAAAACACAGTCAAAACACAAGTACATAAAACATAGTTTACTCACCATCTCCAAGGAAAAGTTAAAGAACCTCCTAGCCTCCTCCAGCCATATCTTTTTCCTGCAGATGCCTACATTCCTCCACACAAGCATGCCGAAAGGGTTTCATGAACAATATTATTAAAAATTATCTTCAGGCTATGTGTATAAAGTGTTTATGAAGCATAAATGAATATGTGTTTAAAGTTGGGTCCCATCTCTAAGACATTTCATTATGTATATACAAATATTTCAAAATGTGAAAAAAAAATCTGAAGCACTTGGCTCCCATATATTTCAGTTAAGGGACACTCAATAGGCATTAGAATTATGTATTTGTATAGTCAAGATATGATTAATTTTAGTGTACAAATAACTAGGAGCATGATCGGCTTAGGCAATGGTTTTCAACTGAGGTAATTTTGCCCCTTCGGGAATATCTCATAATGTCCAGAAATGTCTCGAGTTTTCATAGCTAAAGGCCAAGTGTAATGCTAGACACCCTACAGTGTACAAGACAGCCCTTCTCAACAAAGAATTCTCAGCCATCATGTAAATAGTGTCAAGGTAGGGTAACAGGAGAATAAAGCAGAGTTAGAGAAAGTACAGGCTTTGACAGGAAGTTGGGAGCTTGTGAAAGTTTTCTTTAAATAACTTCAAATGTTTTGAACTAATTGGGAAGCAATATTATGACCTAAGTGTAAGAATGGGCAAATATATTGATTAAAGAGAAAAGGAAGGAGATGAAATAATTATCTAGAAAAAATGAGAGTACATGGATTATGAAAAAGTTATTTGATTTTTCATGAAGCATTAAAGACTCACTAAGGTTTAAGAACATGATTCTATAGTGAGATGGGTTGTATGTCTTTCTCAGTTCATGTTGCATGGCAAGAGTTCAGGCATGCAATGAGGAAAACTACATTTAATTAGAATTTTGACTCACCTGTTCAACTGTGATAAGACAAGAAAGGAGTAAAGGACTTGAGAGTGGATATAAGGGAATGTTCATAATGGCTGACCATGGTTTAAGCTGGTGGAGGAGAGAAGAATTTAACAGGAAGTTGGGGGTCTCAAATTATAGATCCAAGTAGAGTCAAATGATGGTTTAGGGTCATAATGCTAAAGGACATGAGCTAGAAAGATAACAGGTGGTAGCCAGGGTGGGATACTTAAAATTGAGATATAAAATATATGACAAGGACAAGAGAGTGAATATGTGAGCAAGTGACTAAAATAGGTTAGACTAAATGATTTTAGAGAGAAATTCAAGAACCACAATTTTAGGGTATTAGGGTAATACAGGCATTGCATTATGTAATGAAAGGAGGTGCATTCCAAAAAATGTGTTATGGGAGATTTCAGCATTTTATGACTATCATAGAGCATACATTGACCTAGATGGTATAACCTACTATACACCTAGACTATGTGGTATATCCTAGTGCCAGTAACAGCATGTTATTGTGCTGAATGTTGTAGACAATTATAAAAAAATTACTAAGTATGTGTATGTCTAAATATATCTAAACATGGAAAGGGTACAGTAAAATATAATATAAAAGATTTTAAAAGGTACATATGTATAGCGTACCTAACCATGAATGGAACTTGCAGGACTGGAAGTTTGTGTGAGTTAGGGAGTGAGTAGTGAGTAAATGTGAAGGCCTAGGACATTACTCTATGGTAAGCTTTATAAGGACTTACCTTAGTTTCTGTAACTGTTTTGTTTTATGTTTTTTTGTTTTGTTTTTTTTTTTGGTTAGAGGGTGCATGTCCTCACCAGAGAGAGGAGAAAGCACCATTCACATCACAATCCCTTTTCCTTCATCTCTCCCTCTTTTGGGGATTTTGGGCATTCATCCCCACCTGCTTAGCATGTTTCTTAAGCTGCCAGGTCTGACACCAGCTGTAGGACTGGCTATGTGGGATCTGGCTGCTTTATTTTACTTTATTTACTTATTTATTTATTTATTTAAATTTGACCAGGGAGGAACAGAGAGAAAGAGAGAGAGAGAGAAAGGGAAAGTGAGAAAGCAAGCCACCAGGTCCGGGACTTGAACCGTGGTTGGCCATGTGGGAGTCCAGCACCTTAACCATCACACCACCTGCCAGCTCCCAGGGATCTGGCTGCTTTAACCACCAGGTCATGGAGCAAGCCCTGCTGTTAACTTCTTTACTTCATAAACCTTTAATTATTTAAAATATTTTATTCTTTTTTAATAGAAATTAGCCTAAAACACAAACACATTGGACAGATGTACAAAAATATTTATTTATACCCTTATTCTATACTCTTTTTAATTTTTATTATTTTTTTACTTTTAAACATTTTTGTTAAGGACTAAGACACACACATAAACATGGATCGGATCATAATGATCAGTGTTACTGTCTTCCACTTTAAGATCTTTTCTCATTAGAAGGGTGATGACGAACAAAACAAAATGAGATTAAATCAAGCAAAAGAGAAAATTATAAAATCAAGAGACATGATAAATACAAGATGTTCATGACTGCTGTTGATGCAACATGACGTACTGTTTTATAGTAAACTTTTTTTATAAGTAGAAGGAATACAATCTAAAATAATGATAAAAGGTATAGTATAGTAATATGAACTAGTGAGATAGTAATTTGTTGTTATCAAGTATTATGCACTATATGTAAGTGTGTGTGCTGCACTTTTATACAACTGGCAGCACAGTAGGTTTGTTTAAACTTGCATTACCACAAACATGTGAGTAATACATTGTGCCATGACATTAGAACATGACAACATCAGGAGGCAATAGGAATTTTCCAGCTCCATTATAATCTTATGGGACCACCACTGTATAGTCAGTCCATTGTTCACGGAAACTACATTACGTATTCCATATGACTATGCACATTGAAATCACCAGTGATTAAGTAGTGTTGGAAAGGGAATCAGAAAGACAATTAAAATCATCTGGAAAGAGATGAATGACCAAGCAGTCAATAGATGACTTCAAATATGATGGCAAGTGGGTAATAGGATCTGATGACATTTGATTCAAAGCTAAAGGAGAAAGAGTAGGTTAGAAGTAGCTCTAAGGAGTAAGGAAATCACTTTACCTACATTTGAGACAGATTGTTGGAAGGAGGTTTGAGACAGAATGGCCACCATTTAAGAGGACAAGTGATTACTGGAGGGAACAGTGATCTCTAGGGGATTCCTGACCATTATACATACACTGGCTCATGCAAGTCAGAGAATCACTTTGGGGGAAAAAAAAATTCACCGTTTTCACTCAGAGTTTTTTAAAAAAATAGTTTTAGAAGAGAGAGTTATTAAAAATCGATTTTAAGTTGACAGGCATTATCAATGAGTATTTATAAATATGTTTTTATATCCAGTTTGTCATTTCAGGAGTCACCATATTAAGAACAACAAAGCGTCCAAGTCGATATTCAGTAAGTTGTTTGGGGTACCTCTAGAAACTACAAAGCTAACCAATAGATTTTAATGAAAAAAGAGTGAGTGTCTATAAACAGTGAAGGATCTACCCTACTTATGAAATAAATGAAAGAATTAGAAAATCTAGGTGCTCATAATTTAATGTAGTCAAATATGCTGTATAGTTAAACTTATGATTACTTATATAAAGGTTTCTAATGTAGTTTTTGTTTTCTACCTTTACATTTTATGAGCTTTATGATTAGAAAAAATATAATAGAAATTAAGTCTATAAGAGAAGACTTCAAAAAAGTTCATAGAGGGAACCAGCAGTTAGCGTAATGGCTATGTCGCTGGACTCCCACGTAGTCGACCATGGTTCGCGTCCCGGACCCGGTGGCTTAAAACTCATGCCGGGCGAGTGTGCGTGCGTGCCCAGGATCCCAAGAGGAGAATGGAGGAGAAGGGATTGCGGCTTGACCATCCCCCCTGGGGGGTGATTTCTCGCTTTCTGTGTCTATGTCTCTCTCTGTCTGTCTGGCGAGCGCACGCGCCCTATAGCAAAAACCT
>NW_006203048.1:260073-282010 GCF_000334495.1 Tupaia belangeri chinensis | reverse complement strand
GGGTGATTTCTCGCTTTCTGTGTCTATGTCTCTCTCTGTCTGTCTGGCGAGCGCACGCGCCCTATAGCAAAAACCTCTCCAAAAAAAAAAAAAAAAGTTCATAGAAAAATGAAGTGAAAAGTATGAGTGTGCTTTGATGCAAAAATTATTATTAAAATTCATGCATAGGTTTTTCATAGTATGCATCATACACATGAACTTCTTGAAGCCTCCTCATATTTAAATATTATACTACTGTAAAACTTCATTTTCTAAACTATTCAGTTGAGGAGCAAGATTGTATCTTATAACAAAGTAGATTTGTCCAGAATAAAGATCTATCTGTGGTTTAGGTGGAAAGATAGGGGAAGAAAAAATTCTTTGAATCTTTGAGCTAAAAGATATTTTAGAAATTAATTAATCTGATCATGTCATTTTATTGATTAAAAAAAACCCTGGTGTTCAAATTTATTGATAAATTTCCCTAAATGATGAAAACCTAAGGTTAAAATTTATTAATTCATATTTGACTTTATTTCTACAATCAGTCATTATCCATCATTTCTTTTTTTCCCATTTTTTCTTGGCAGTGGAATCCTTTTTGCTAAAATTATGATTGTAAAATATAAAATGCTTTAGCCCAAGTGAGACTGATACTTACTATACTTACTAATGTGATGATATTATAATGTTTCCTCCAGATTAACTGGATTAACAGAAAATTTATTTATGGTTTCTAAAGCTTTAGAAATTAGATCAAAGATTTAATTAGATGACTTTTTTTCAGCAATACATACAATTTAACCAATGTGTTTATTGTGAATATAAACATTTACCCTATGTCTCCTTTTCAGGCTATATGTGCTTTGACCACGAATATCTTCTGCACAATTATTACACTTATCGCACTAACTCTAACAATAATTGAGCTGTCTACTTTTCATACTGTTTCATACAGAAATTATGGACAAGCAGTAAGTGACCAATTATACATAAAGATCGTAATTTCAATATGATTCTTTTCAGAAATTTTGAAGCCTAGGGAAGTAAGATGAAGCTTTTGCTCTTATTTGTCCTCCCGAAATTATTTGATTTAGCAGAGAGATCCTGATTGAACATTTTAATTAAAAAATAATTTTAACATTTTTAGGGTTTTTTTAGTAAATGTTAATAAAATGTTTGTATTTTTGGCTTGCTCAATTAAAGAGTTAAAAATTAGAAGAATCCCAAGGTAAGTATCTATGCACTAGGAACAGGGTCATTTATGATTTTCTTAATGCCTGAGAAGTATAATCCTGGTGGACCAGAAACAACATTCCAAAATCAACAGAACAATTTGCTATTGACACTTAAAATTCAAATTGTAAATACCTTGTAATTTCTGGTTTAATATAAAGCTTTTCATACACAGCCTATCTTTGTATCTTATGTGAATTTTGCTTTAAATCTGTAAATCCCAAATGACAAATTTCAGTTTTACTTGCTGTTACCAGTTACACAAAATGAACTTATATATTAGAGCTATATCTCTAACCCATCTTTTCCTAGTGGCTACATATATTTTTAGGTTTTTGCCATAGAATATGTGTGCTCACTGGAGAGAGAGAGAGAGACAGGAGAGGAAAAGTAAGAAATCACCCACTGGTGGGATGGCCATGCCACAGTCCCTTCTCCTGCATTTTCCTCTCAGGATTTTGGGCACACACGCACACATACAGCATCATTTTTAAGCCACCAGGTTCGAGACTCAACCCATGGTTGGCCATGTGTGAGTCCAGCACTTTAACTACCACACCACCTGCTGGCCTCTGCTACATGTTTGTGTGTTTGTGTGTGTTTGTGTGTGTGTGTATGTGTGTGTGTATGTATAAACAATTTTTAATATGCTGCAGCACTAATAATTTGTGATTCTAATTTAAATATAACATAACTGAAATAAATATACTAAATATATTAATATATATAAAATGAAAGCTAATTAAAGTAAAGCAGTAAACAAAGGAGTAGAAATGCCTAGGGAAATCAAATGATTTATTATTTTCCTTCTTCTTGAGTCTCATACTAAGAGCTCTTTCCATGAACATGCTTACTCTAGATTGTAATGCAAGATTTCTTATTCTTATTACAGAAACTTGGAAGGGAAGTTTCACGTATTTTTCTGTTCTCCTATCCCTTGGAATTTTGTATTGCACTTGTATACTCAATCATCAACTGTAGACATATGGTGAGTGCTTATCTTCTCCCTGGGACATCAAAAGATGCTGATTTCTAGTAAGCACACTCTGAGGAGATGAAGTGCACTGATAGGCTATGTTTGGAACTAATCAAAATGGAATAGGTGATAATATTTTCTTTATTTTATAATTAGAAATTATAAAATTAATTCATGTAACTATAAATTAAAAAGTAAAAAAAAGAGTAAAAAATGATCCCTTATCATACCCACACATCCAAATCTACATGAAAACAGGCAAGACACACACACACATACATACACCCTACTTTCATTGCTACTAATTATACAATCATATTCAGTGTTCTGTTACATGCACTGTTCACAACTATCATAAACATTTTTTTCACTATGAAACATATCTAAACAATGCCTTTTTAATAGCCTCACATTTTTTAGTATTTAACATTCCCATATTACTATATATTTAGTTGTTCTCAGTGTTTTCTAAAATAAACAGTGATGCAATGAGAAATACAAATATTTTTTTTGAGAGGTTTTTGCTATATGGTACGTGCGCTCACCAGAAAGACAGAGAGACAGAGAGACAGAAAGCAAGAAATCACCCCCCCAGGGGGGATGGCCACGCCGCAATCTCTTCTCCTCCATTCTCTTCTCGGGATCTTGGGCATGCACACACATGCGCCTGGCTTGAGTTTAAGTCACCGAGTCCAGGACTTGAACTGTGGTCAACTACATGGGAGTCCAGCGACATAGCCATTACGCTAACTGCTGGTCCCTTATACAAATATTTTTGCACACGAGACTAATATTTCTGTATGTGGTTGATTCCCAGAAGAATAATGGCAGGGCTAAATTTCATAGCATCACAAAATGTTGTAACAATTAACTATACCACAGAAGTTTAAGAGAATGATTATTTTTTCACAAGCTAAAAACTAGATCTCTAGCATTTAGTCTTTCTCAAATATTTATAAAAGGCCTACTGTTTGTCAGCCATTGTAGTATACATTAAAGATGCAGTGATTAACAAGACAATGTCCTATTATCAGGAATTTGTATTCCAGTGGGTAAGAATGACAGTAGACAGATGAATATATAAAATAATGTCAGGAAGTGAAAACTGTTATGAAGTAAAATAAAACAGTCAGGAGATAAGGCAAAGATTATTTTACATAGGTTGGTCAAAGAAGAGCATTCTGAGCAGGGACTAGAAGCAACTATGAAATTATATGAAAAAAGAGTTTTCAAAAAATAGTGAATTAGTGGGACTTCCAGAATGTCTAAGTGATGATATGACAAATTTCTCTAAAAAGAAATTATAAAACTGGACCCTTTACTTGTCAATAAATTACCTTTCAAAAGTTGGTTAAAGCATATGACAATTGGTTAAAGCATATGACAATTAAGTGTTTAAGAAAAATCTACTAGAACAGTGGATATCTGTGGCGCGTTAGCTCAGGGCTGCTCCCATTTCTCCCACTCCCTAGGCTTGATTATGCCGTTTACTTTGGTAAATTAGATTGTGAGGACCAGCAGCCTCATTGCTTAAGAGGGCTAATTTTATTGGAAGCAGAGCAGAGAAAGTTCTATGACCAATGTATTATTAAAACGATATTAATCCCAGTAGCAAACAAGCTGATAGGGCTAATGTTCTTTCTAGCCTGACTGAGATCAAAGTATTTGTTGGGGTAAGAAATTTGCATACAGACAGAAACTCAACAGAGAGATTCAGGGAACAAGATAGCTACAGTGGACCTTGATAATATCCTACTTACCTGGAAGACTATATATATGTGCAACATCACACATACCCTAAGGAGCCTGAAGAGGACCCGAGTTAACTATTCACTATTGGCTGAATGTTTTGACCCCTTGTAAAAGTAAAGTAAAAACTGGGGTAGACTTAAATAGCCCAAACCTTTCATCCATTCCTCAAGCTACACTGACTTACTGGGAAAGGATAGAAGTCTCATTGACTCAAGATCTATATTATTTTATTAGAGTTGACATAACAAAGCACCATGGGCTGTAGCTTAAACAACAGAAATTTACTTTCTCACAATTCTAGAGGCTAGAAGTTCAAGAGCAAGGTGGTGACAGGGTTATTCTGAGGCATCCTCATTGACTTTCAGATGGCTGACTTCTTTCCTTGTCTTCATATGGCCCTCCCTCTGTATGTATCTGTGACCTAATCTCTTTTAAAGACATCAGTCATATTAGATTAAGAAACATCCTAATGACCTTATTATGTCTTATTACTATGTTCGAGACCCTATTTCCAAATACAAACACTTTCTGAAATACTGGGCATGAGGACATAAACATATGAGTTTTGTGAGACATAGCTCAGATCATAAAAAAGTGTTGAAACACAACCGCTGACCAATCACTGATTCTCTACTTCACAGAGGAGACCCTGAGAAGCTAGTCTCAAAAACAAGAATTAAAAAAAATGAAAAACATGAATATATATATGTATATATCAAAGATTACACACTTCAAAGGAAATAAACATACAATTAGTACAAGCAAATCACTAAAAAGACATCAATAAACACATTCCTGGAAGATGATGAGGCATTAAGAATCTATAGGTGTTACAGTATATTATCTAAAATGTCTATTTTTCAACAAAAAGGAAATACGCAAATAACAGGAAATAATAGTAACCCAAATACTTGAAAAGATGACTTAATAGATACAGTCTGTTGGAGAAAGGGGAGAATGAATGGTGAACTTAACAAAGGCTTCATAGAACTAAAGGAAATACTCTTAAAGAATTAAGGGATGACAACAATAACTCATTAAGAATATCAGTGAAAGAGACAGAAATTATAAAAACCAAATGGAAATTCTGGAGTTTAAAAATACAGTAATTAAAAAAAAAAAAAAAAAATCCTCCCTGGAGGGACCAGCAGTTAGCATAATGGCTATGTTGCTGGACTCCCACATAGTCAACGCCGGTTTGCCGGTTTGCGTCCTGGACCCGGTGGCTTAAAACTCACACTGGGCGCATGTGCCTGTGTGCCCAAGATCCTGAGAGGAGAATAGAGGAGAAAGGATTGAGGCATGGCCATCCCCCCGGGGGGTGATTTCTCGCTTTCTATCTCTCTGTCTCTCTCTGTCTGGTGAATGCACACACCCTATGGCAAAAACCTCTCAAAAAAAAAAAAAATCCCTGGAAAGGCTCCCGGAAAGATTTGAACTGACAAAAGACAAAATCAGCAAACATGAAGATAGCACAAAAGAGATCACTTAGTCCAACAAAACAGAGAAGAATAAAAGAAAAGAACAGAAACCTTTTGGTTACCATTAAATATGTAATGGGAATCCCATAAAAATTAAGGGTGACGGAAGAGGAAAAAAATGAAATAAATGGACAGAAAGTTTCCTAGACTGATAGAAAATATTATATACATACATATATATATATATATGTATGTATGTATATATATGAAGTTCAGTTATCTTCATATAGAATAAATACAAAGAGATCCACTCCTAGACATTGATGAGTCAAACTGATTAATAAAGAAAAAATCTTGAAAACAGCAAGAAAAAAAAATGACTCCATGTACAGTGGAACCACACTAAGAGAACAGCTGACTTCTCATCACAAACAATGGAGGCCAGAAAAGTGGTGGGATGTCTTTGCTATATTTAAAACCATTCCTTTATAAACAAAGGTGAAATGAAGACACAGACAGATGAACAAAGACAAAGAATGTGTTGCTAGCAGGAATTCCTTACAAAAAGTTCAAAAAGAAGTTCTTTAGACTAGGAGAAAGTGATACCAAATGAAGCTCGAATGTACATGAATAAAGAGCACTAGCAAAAAATCTGTGGATAGCACTTAGAAAAATCAGTTATAAATAAATCATTTTTGTTTTCTTTTAATTGCATTGGACTCATCCAGATAATCCAGGAAAACTTCCTTATGATTGTGGTATTAGCAACATTAATTCCATTTGTCACAGCTATTTAACTCTACCTTTCATCATGAAAGCATACCCAGTAATACAGAAATGAATGGATATGACATTGTTCTAACATAGTTTTATTTACAGAAATAGGCAGGGGGTCAGATTTGGTCTGTTTATCATAGTTTGCCAAAACCTATTCAATAGATACATTTTTAAAATTTTTCTCCTAAATTTTATTTTTTTTAGAGGTTTTGGCCTTAGATCATGTGCACTTTGCAGGAGAGACAGAGACAGTGAAACAGAAAGTGAAAAATAACCCCACTGCAATCCCTTCTCTTCCATTCTCCTCCCAGGATATCAAGCACACACATGTGCCCAACATGATTTTCAAGCCACTGGGTTCAGGACTCGAACTGCACTTGGCCATGTGGGAGTCAATCAATGCAACTGCTGCACCATCTGCTGGACCGTTCTTAAATTTTAAAAGATAAAACCAAAGAAGCAGGGACCAGCAGATAGCATAATGGTTACATCACTGGACTCCAGTGTAGTCGACTGTTGGTCAAGTTCTGGACCCAGAAGCTTAAAATTATGCTGGGCACGTGTGCGTCCATGCCCAGAATCCTTAGAGGAGAATGGAGGAGAAGGGATTGCAATGTGGCCAGACCTCCTGGGGAATGATTTCTTGCTTTCTGTCTCTTTCCAGTGAGTGCATGCACCCTATAGCAAAACTTGCCCTAAAAAATAAATGATATTGTTGAGTAACATATATATGACATAATATATGACAAGAATAGAACAAAGAAGGAGGGAATAGAGCTAAGTTGCTATATTTTGTTGGTATTAAATTAGCGTCTAAGTAGATAGTGATAAATTAAGATGCATATCCTGCCACACAGAAAACTGATCAGACCCTGAGTCAACCTGAAATATGTGGAATACATGTGCTCCGAGAAGGCTGGGGGACCAGTGGTGTGGCATGACAAAAGCTTGTCAAGTGTGCCTATGTCTCTCCTTCACCCCCCTCCACTCTCCCTGAAAGAGATGAGATACACTTAAAAAATATAAAACATGAGGGCCGACAGGTTGTGGTGTGGTGGAGGCAGCTAAATCCCATATGGCTGACTACATTGTTAGAGTCCCAGACCCAGCAGTTTGAAAACCATGCTGGGCACATGTGCTTGCATGCCCAAAATCCTGACAGGATAATGGTCAACCCACTGGCAGGTGCTTTCTCTCTTTTCCTCTTTTTCTCTGTCTCTCCAGCAAGTGCATGCGCCCTATAGCAAACATTTTTTAATTAAGAGAAATATAAGAGACAAGTAGAAAACAAATAGTAAAATGTCAGACATAAACCCAATCATTTCAATAATTAATTAAAATAATTAAAACAAAGTTTTGTTTACATTTAATCACTATACAACAGCAATAAACATGGATGTGCAAGTGTTTTTCTGACTGTTTTCCTATCCTTTGGGTAGATACCAGGAGTGGAATTCTGGGTTATATGATAGTTCTACTTGTACATTTGTAAGGAAACTCCATATTTTTCTTTGGAGTGGTTTTAGTAGTTTAAATTCCCACCAACAGTATAGAAAGGATACTTTTTCACCTAGCCTCACCAACACTCATCATTCTTTTTTTTTTTTTTTTAATCTTAGCCATTCTGACTGGAGTTAAGTGATATCTCATGTGGTTTTGATTTGTATTTCCTTTATGATAAGAGATGCTGAGCAGGGGCCAGCAGGTGGCGTGGTGGTTGGGGTGCTTGATTTCCTTGTGGCCAGCTGTGATTTGTGTCCTGGATCTGGCAGATTCCTTTCCCACTTGTCCTCTTTCTTTCCCTCTGTCTCTGATGAACACATATGCCCTATAGCAAATTTAAAAATAATGATAAAATTAAGTAATTATTTTTTAAAAAGAAATGATGAGGGAACCAGCAGTTAGCATAATGGCTATGCTGTTGGACTCCCACGTAGTTGACCGCAGTTCACGTCCTGGACCTGGTGGCTTAAAACTCACGTCAGGCGCGCGTGTGCGTGTGTGCCCAAGATCCCGAGAGAAGAATGGAGGAGAAGAGATTGTGGCATGGCCATCCCCCCTGGGGGGGTGATTTCTCACTTTCTGTCTCTCTGTCTCTCTCTGTCTGTCTGGCAAGCGCATGCACCCTATAGCAAAAACCTCTCCAAAAAAAAAAAAAAAGCTGAGCATTTTTCATGCTTTCTGGCCATTTATATGTCATCCTTAGAGAATTGTCTGTTCCACTCATTTGCCCATTTTCTTAATTGGATAGTTTATTTTTTGCAGGTAAACTGCTGGAATACCCTGTAGATTCTGGTTATCAGTCCCTTATAGTAGACATAATTGCAGAGATATTCTCCATTCTAAGGGTTGTCTCTTCACTCTCTTGTTTCTTTTGCTGTGCAGAAGCTTTTTAGCCTGATGTAATTCCACTTGTCTATTTTGGGGATTATTGTCCATGCTTTGGAGGTCTTATTTAAGAAATCTTTGCAAAAAAAAAGAGAGAGAGAGAGAGAGAAATCTTTGCCTCCTCTCATGTATCCAAGAGTTTCCCCTATATTTTCCACCACTAGTTTTAAAGTTTGAAGTTTTATGTTTAGATCTTTGATCCATTTAGAATTGTTTTCATTAATGGTGAGAGATAGGATCTAGTTTCATTTTTCTGAAGGTGAATAACAGTTTTTCCAGCACCATTTACTGATGAGATTTTCTTTTTCCCACTGGATTGTCTGTGTCCTTGGTCAAAAATCAGTTGGCTTTATGTTTTGGTCGCCTCCTACCCCAGGTTCTCTATTCTGTTCCATTGGACCACATGCTTATTTTTTGTTGTTTCTGCCAGTACCATATTGTTTTGATTATGACAGCTTTGTAATATATTTTGAGGTCAGGAAGAGAGATGCCTCCTGCTTTATTCTTCTTGCAGTATTCTTTCGTGATAATGGAGCCTTTATGTTTCCAGAGAAATTTCATGATTGTTTTCCTACTTTGCTGAAGAGTACCTCTGGTAATTTAATAAGAATTTCACTGAAATTGTATATTAATTTAGGTAGGTTTGATATTTTGATTATATTAATTCTTCCAATTTAGGAACATGGGATGTATTTCCACTTTTTTGGTGTTATTTTCTATTTCTTTTTTCAGGTTTTTCATAGTTTTCCTTGTAGGGATCTTTCACTTTTTTCATTAGGTTTATTCCTAGGTATCTTTGTGTGTGTGTCTGTGTGTGGTGGGGGGGTGGTCGATATTTTAAATAGTATTGCTTTCTTCAATTCTACCTCATTTTGTTCACTGCTGGCATATAAAAATGCTGTAGGTTTTTGTATGTTGATTTTGTATCTGCCATTTTATTCAATTATCACTTCCAAGAGTTTTGTGTGTGTGTTTTGTATGTGTATGCATGGGGTTTTGTTGTTTTTGTTTTTGTTTTTTACTTTCTTGTGTAATTGCATTGGCTAGGCCTTCCTGTACTATGTTGAAAAATAGTGAAGAAAGTGGGCAACCTTGACTTATTCCGGTTGTTCATGTTTTTTACAAATAATTATTTAATTTTATTTATTATTTTTATTTTTATTTTTAATTTATGATAAGGCACATGTACTCACCAGAGAAAAGGAGAGAGAAAGTGAGAAAGCAAGAAACCAGATTCAAGACTCAAACCACAATTGATCATGTAGGAGTCTAGCAACTTAACCACTATGCCACTTGCTGGCCTCAAGTTTTTTTGTGATGTTAGCTATGGGTGTGTAATATATGACTTTTATTGTGTTGAGGAATGTTCCCTCTCTGCCAATTTTGCTATAAGTCTTAATTATAAAGGGATGTTGTATGTTATGAAATGCTTTTTCTACATTGATTGATATGATCATATGGTTTTTATCTTCCCTGCTGTTGATGTAATGTATTTGATTTATTGTTTTGCATATGCTGAGCCACCCTTATATCCCTGGAATAAAGCCAACCTGGTCATGTGTATCATCTTTTCAATGTATTGTTGGATATGACTCACTAATATCTTGTTGAAAATTTTTGCCATCTGTATTCATTAGGGATATTGGTATGTAGTTAACTTTTTTGTTATTATGTCCTTGTCTGTTTTTGGAATCAGGGTGATGGAGGCTTCATAGAATGAATTTGGGAGGGCTCTTTCCTTTTGGATCTTTAGAAATTTATTGATAGTTTGAGGAGAATCAGGGTTCTTCTTTAAAAATTTTGTAGAATTCAGAAGTGAAGCCATCAGAACCTGGGATTTTCTTTTCTGGGAGACTATTTATTACTGCTTCAGTCTCATTGCTTGTTATTGGTCTGTTCTAGCTTCCTACTTCTTCCTGGTTCAATCTTGGTAAATTATATGTGTCCAGAAATTTGCCCAACTCAACTAGGTTTTCTTGTTTGTTGGCATATAACAGCGCATAGTGGTCTCTCATGATTTTTTGTATAACTGCTAGGTCTGTTTTAATATTATCTGTTCCATTGATTATTTTATTTATCTTTTGGTTTCATTCATTTTCTGTATAGTTCTTTTATTCTCTATTTCATTTATTTATGCTCTAATCTTTATTTATTTTTTCCTGGCATTTTTTGAGTTTTGTTGTTTTTTCAGTTCTCTGAGATGTGTTGTTAGGTTATCTATTTGCCAGCTTTCTGGGTTATTTTTTTTTTCTTGTGGACACTAATTGCTATGAACTTCCTTCTTATGACTGTTTCTTGCTGTCTCCCATAGGTTATGAAAATTCATTTGTTCTTTATCATTGGTTTCAATGAATTTTTTATTTCAGTCTTAATTTCTCCAGTGGTTGTGAAGTCACTCGGGAGTATTTTGTTTAGTTTCCATGTATTTGTTTATTTTCAAGGATTCTCTCTGTAGTTAATTTCAAGTTTAATTCCATTGTGATTAGAAAAGATGCTGGATATGGTTTCTATACATTTGAATTTGTAAAGCTTGTTTTGGGCCCTGTCATTTGATCTTCAAAAATGTTTCATGGGGGGGTGAGAAAAATGTGTATTTTATGGTTGTTGGATGAAATATTCTATAGATGTCTTCCAAGTCCATTTGATTAATGGATAATTTAGCTCTTAAATATTTTTGTTTATTTTTTTGTCTAGATGATCTGTCCAGAGGAGACAGTGGGGGATTGAGATCCCTAACAATTTTTGTGTTACAGTTCATCTCTCCTTTTAGAGCTAGCAGTCTCTCTTTTTGTACATTTGGGTGCTCCAGTGTTGGGTGAATAGATATTTATGTGTTATATCTTCTTGATGAATTAGCCCTCTTAGTACTATATAGTGTCCTTCTTTATCTCTTTTTTGAAGAAAGATTTTTGCTATAGGGAGCATGTGCTCACCCGAGAGTCAGAAAGTGTGAAATCACCCCCCAGGGGGGGATGGCCACACCCAATCACCTCTCCTCCATTGGGATATTGGGCACACATGCACATGTGCCCAGAGTAAGTTTCAGCCTACTGGGTTTGGGACTCAAACCTCAGTCAGTCATGTAAAAGTCCAGCAACGTAACCATTACTTCATCTGCTAGTCCCTCTTTGCCTCTTCTTACCACTTTTGTCCTGAAGTCTATTTTGTCTGATATCAGAATTGTGACTCCAGCCTCCATTTGTATGGAATATCTGTCTCCAATCCTTCACTTTCAGTATGTTTTATCCATAAGATGTGTTTCTATTAAGCAGTATATAGAGGGCTCCTGCTTTTCTTTTTTAATCTACTCAGCAAGTTTGTGTCTTTTAATCAAAGAATTTAATCCATAACATTCAACAGTATTACCAAAACTTGTAGACTTATCCCTGCCATTTTATCAGTCACTTTCTTGGTTTTCTTGTTCTCTTACTTATGTTTAACTCTAGTTTTCCTAATGTAGTATTCCATTCAGTACCTCTTTTTTTTTTTTTTTTTTGGAGAGGTTTTCGCTATAGGGCACGTGCACTCACCAGACAGACAGAGAGAGACAGGGAGACAGAAAGCGAGAAATCACCCCCCACGGGCGATGGCCATGCCACAATCCCTTCTCCTCCATTCTCCTCTCGGGATCTTGGGCACGCACACACACACGCCTGGTGTGAGTTTCAAGCCACAGGGTCCAGGATGCAAACCATGGTTGACTACATGGGAGTCCAGCGACATAGCCATTACACTAACTGCTGGTCCCTCCATTCAGTACTTCTTGAAGAGCTGGTATAGAGTTGGTGAATTCTTTCATTTTCTGTTTATTTGAGAATGACTTTATTTGTTTTTCCCATATGAAGGATAGTCTTGCCAGGTATAGTATTCTTGGTTAAAACTGATTTTCTTTTATTGTTTTGAAAATATCTTTCTATTCTTTCCTCCTGTACATTGTTTCAGTTGAGTAGTCTGATGTTAGAATAATAGGATAACCTTTGTAAGTAACTTGATGTTTCTCTTGCCTATTTTTATAATGCTATCTTTGTCTCTGAGTTTTACCAATCTGGCTATAATGTGCTGGCGGGTACAGGAGGATCTTCTTATGTTGATTCTGTTCCTAATATTTGGAGTCCTTTGTATTCCTGGGTCTGGATGTCTGAATGTTTCTCTAGGTTTGGAAAGTTTTCTACAAGTTTTTCATGGAATAGATTTTCTATTCCTTTATCAGATTCTTCACCTTCTAGAATACTAGTTATTTGGATATTCAGACATTTAATTGTATAATTTAATTTCTAGTTATTTCCCATACATTGTCTTCTTTTTTTTTTTTCTTTTGGTTATATTTTCATTACTTTTGGTGGTTTTGTCTATCTTAGGCTTTGGCTTCTAGATCAGAGATTCTATTTTCT
The DNA here is from genome assembly GCF_000334495.1 of Tupaia belangeri chinensis. Lineage (NCBI taxonomy): Eukaryota > Metazoa > Chordata > Mammalia > Scandentia > Tupaiidae > Tupaia > Tupaia belangeri. The sequence continues at coordinate 269,090 of NW_006203048.1, read as the reverse complement.
GCATGGTTTAATCTGCTAATAATATTTTCTAGGAAGGTTTTGACTTTCTCTTTTACAGTCTTCATCTCTAAAAATGCTGTTTAATTTTTTTATTGTGTCTTTCTCTTTATAGAGTTCCTTCTTCAAGTCATGGAAAGACATTCTCATCTCCTGGAGTTGGTTGTCTGTCTTCTCTTGCATCTCATTTAGTTTTTTCAGTATGAATATTCTGAATTATCTTTCTGACACTAATGCTAATTATTTTGTGCTGTCTATGTTTGATGAGCACTTGTATTTCCTTGAAGGAGAAGTATTTCCTTGTTTTCTCATATCTCTTGTTCCTCTGCACTGGCTTTTACTCATCTGATAAAGTACATGATTCTTTCTACTTCTTTGAGTATATTCTGTAATGTCAGAAGAAAACAGCTCTTCTTCCCAGGTGTGTTCTTGGTAGAGGGCTGCAGCTTTCAGTCAGAGTGGAGTGTAGCTAGCCAGGTTCAGGTGCTTGGTTCCTCTCCCAACCTCTCAGATGTACATGGGATTGTGCTGGAAATATATAACTAAAGAAAGAAGCATACATCGGCACATGGACTGGTGAACTGTGGAATCTGAAAGTACAATTGTGTGGTTAAAAATCACCAACAGGAAAGTTAGAGTTAACCTCCACCAGCAGCTCGCTCCTCTGATCTGTGCCAGTAGGTGGGACTTGGGAAGGCAATGGCAGACGCATGGGACAGGAAAATAATTCAAAAGCACACTTGAGTGGCCAAAAATCACCAACAAGAAATTCATAGCTACCCTCCATCAGCAGCTCACTCCCTTTTTCTCTTCTGTGAGATCTCAATCTCAACTGGCCCAACAAAGATATTGTTAAGTTCTTAATGGAATAACTAAATTTCAAACCATTGACAGTTCCAAGTAATGGTAAGTACTATTGATACAAATTATTGAATACAAATTATTGCAAAAATTTTCAAAAGCTTTTGGACATCATGTGCTAAAAGTTAAGATGTACATATCTTAGGATCAGTAATTTAAGTTCTTAGTATATACTCAACAGAAATGTTTGCATATGTGTACCAAGATATTCTTCAAGGAATATTTATAGCTGTATTATTCATAATAGCCCCAAAGTGGAAACAACACAAGTGGGTGAGTGGTGAATAAAATGAGCTATATTTCTCTGACAAAATTATATTTAGCAATAAAAACCAACTATACCTACACTTAACAGCAAGGGTGAATATTACAAATATAATGTTGAGCTTTAAAAGACTAACAAGAATGTATTTTTTTATTCCCTTTATAAGAAGTTTGAAACCAGGCAAAACTAAAGCTAAACTATAGTGTTTAGGGATGCAAGTTTAGTTGGTGAAACTAGAAATATAGAAAATAAAGCACTGGTTACCTAAAAGTCAAAATGATAGTACCCTAGAGAGAAAGAATAGGTAACAGTTGGAAATACCATGAGAGGGCAGGGTGACGTTTGGCATACAGGCTCTGTTTATGTTCAAGAACACCATAAACATTTTTATTATAAAAGTCTGGTGCCAGCCTTGGGGTGCAGGAGGCTAGATCCCACATGGCCAACCATTTGGTTCAAATCTCAGACTCAGCAGCTTAGGAACACACCAGGCATGCGTGCCCAAAATGCTGGAAGGTGGGAGAAATTGAGAAGAGATCGTGGAGTGACCATGCTCCATCAAGGTGCTTTCTTTTTCTCTCTCTCTCTCTCTCTCTCTCTCTCTCTCTCTCTCTCTCTCTCTCTTCCTCCCTCCTCTCTCTTTCTCTCTCTCTCTCTCTCTCTCTCTCTGCGCTCTCTCTCTCTCTCTCTCTCTCTCTCTCACACACACACACAAACACACACATACACATAAGAACATGTACCCTCTAGCAGATTTTTAAAAAAGGTCTGGAAGTACATACCAAAAATTGGAAATTACTTAATAGGAATTCAGAAAATAGGCTAAGGTGGAAATGGAACAGACATAGGACAAATGACTCTTGACCATTTTATTCTATAAACATAGTAGTGGTTGTATTTCAAAAGAATGATCTATTTACTATTTGTGTGATTTTAAGAAATGATACGATTTGTAAGAGGCTAATTTTTTTTTTCAGGGTGAAAGACAAGAAGAAAATCTTACATCTATTTCAGAGGAAGTAGAAACCGCTTTATAAAAACCATAGAAATGTGAGATTTTTTTACTGATGCGTATACCTGACATGGACCCTAATAATATCTCTGTATGACAAAGCTGCTACAAAGCCCACAGATTTTGTGAAAAAGTAAATACAAAACAGGATGGATTTTCTCCTCAGTGTTTAAGAAATTTCTCCACACCTATTTTTTCTAGGCTCCGAGGGAAATATTTCTCTTATTTAAATAAGAGATAATTACAAATAATTTGTTATCTAGGTACTCTGAATAGCTGTAAGCTCTCCATAATGGAGCTTTCATAAGAGACCATAAAGACTTGTTATTATCTCTAGAGTACAGGGTATTTAAACTTGAAGCATGTTGTATAATTCACAGGAAAACTTTAAACAATTTGTGTCCCTCTAAGTAAAAAGCACATTTCACAATCTGAGTTCTTCTAACTGAACTAGTTTCTAATTTAATAAAGTGTGAATCAAAACGCCTGGAAGGTAGATTCTCTTGTTTTTCTTTGCCCTCTCCTTCCTTATTAAAGTTTTTTTTTTTTTTTGTCCTGAAAGTCTCTGTTGTTTATCTTCCCCTTTCATTCCCCTTGCTTCTATCTTCTTATCATTATTTAAATCAGCTGTTTAATTGCTTTTAGAAGCAAGCAACCAGACTGCCTTTTGACAATAAGGAGAATTTCCTGGGAATCTGTTTAGAATTCAATTCACTATCTTTTTATTTTTATATATTTATGAGAGAGGTTTTTGCTATAGGCTGCATGTGCTTGCAGAGAGATAGAGAGATAGAGAGAGAGGGAGTGAGAAATCACCCTCCAGAGGGTTAGCCATGCTGCAATCCCTTCTCCTCCATTCTCTTCTCAGGATTTTGGCCATGCACACACTCACACACGGCATGAGTTTTAAGCCACCAGGTCTAGGACTCAAATTGTGGTTGACCATGTGGGAATCTGGCACCTTAACCACTATGCCACATGCTGACCCCTGGAATTCAGTTCACTCTCAAAAATATTACTTCAGGAAGGCTAAATGAACAATACTTATGCCGGTAGGTACGCGTAGTGTTTTAAAATGGCTGTTTTGAGGTTTTGTTTTGGTTTTATCTCTCAAAGTGTTTCACCAATTATTATCTAATACTGTAAATTAAGATTCTTGATTCTAAAAATATCAGTGCTCAGGCTCAATTAGTTCACACTGTCTGCTATGTGCTGATGAATATATCTTGAAATATCAAAGATTAATAAGGCACCTGATGATAGGGAATTTTTATTTTAGCAAACAAACAAATAACAAATTAAGACCATGTGATACATAAATTAGCATAAATAGGAAAAAAAACTGAAACAGAATAGGAGAAGGCCTTGCCACAGTGGTGTCCACTGCTAAGATGAGGTGTTCTGCAGGCTGGGACCATATGCAAGGCCCAGCTTTAATTCTCTGTCCAACCTAATGGCCAGGCACAGTGGTATGAAACTGTAATCCTGGTAACTAGGGGAGACAGGCAGGAAGATCACAAGCTCAGGGAGATCCTTTCTGAAAAAGTGCTGGGCATGGTGAAACATGCTTATAGTCCCAGCTCTGGAAGGCCAAGACAGGAGGTCTCAACACGGCTAGACCCTATCTTTGAAAAATAAGTAAAAAGACAAGAGAGAAAATGATACGTCCATTGTGAAATAAGAGAAAATAAAACTTTATGAATGGCCTCTGAACAGGAGATTATTACTAGTTTATCAAACAAGTGGGAGGACATTTCAGATAGAATTGGTTCATCAGAAATGTGAGCAAGTGAGGAAGGATCAAGATGGCAAAATAAGACTGGCTAACAATTTTCCTCCGACAGAAACATCAGTTTGAAAAACCATCCACAAATGAAAATACATTCGCAGGAACTAAGGAAACCAGGTAAGAGAACACAGTTCCCGGTTATAGCATAAAAAGAAAAGGTACATTGAAGAGGAAGGGCAGTTTTGCATTACCTGTTTCACCCTTCCTCCAACCTCAGGCAGCGCAGTATGATGCAGTATGAGAAGAGATACCTTCTACTTGTGGAAAGAGAGAGAAGTAAGCATATAACTTTTCCTTGACTGCAGTACCAGGCCTGCTGTAGTAAAGCACAGCAATGGGCAGAATCCTACAGCTCTCAACTCCATGGATGGAGTTACCAGACTTGTCCCAGCACCAAGAGGGAATCTGTAGCCACTGAAGTCAGACTTGATGTGTAGTTCGCATCACCAACTGCACTGTCCTTGGACTTAAAATTATATTGGCAGGTGGACCTCAGATGCCATGGGCTTTAAGATGTACCCCAACACTGCACTGGACTCAACAGTCACAGGATTCCAACCTGTTGGCTGCACTGCCACAGTGGTCCTGGGCTTAAGGGACCCCTCCCCTAGCACAGCAATGACCACAGAGGATCCAGGCATGGGACCATGCCAGATGGTTTGCCCAGAATCTGTGGATAGCCTGACTGTTAAAGAATGTTTCTAGACAAAAGCATCCTATGAAGACTAGAATAAATACCTACTTCTTCAAATGTGCAGATATTGGTGTACCCAGCAAAGCTTACAAAATGAAGGAGAGATAAAGACTCCCAAACCAAAACAGCTGAGTGAACTCATCACCAACAGAGCTATGTTATAGGAAATGATAAAGGGAGTTCTTCAAGCTGAAAGATCAAGAACAACCAGGGAAACATATCACCAGTGACAAAATGCTGGTGGCTTATCAAAGAAGTAAAGAAGTCTGAAAAGTTTGACAAAGAATTTAAAAGAATTGTTTAAAAGAATATCAGTAAACTTCAAGAAACAGAGAAACAATTTAAATAAATGAGGAAAACAATACATAATCAAAGCAAAAAATTTAACCAGAATAAAAAATTAGCAGATTGAAGCAATTAAAAAAAATCAAACAGAATTCCTGGAGCTGAAAATCACAAAGAACAAAATGAAAAATGCAGTAGAGAGCATCAATAGCAACAATGATAAAGCAGAAGAAAGAATCTGTGAACTCAAAGAAAGTTTATTTGAAATTATACTGTCAGAGGAGGAAAGAAATGAAAAGGAATTAATTTATAGAATTTATGGAACAACATCAAAACAGATTTTGGAGTAATTAATGTTCAAGAGAGGGGAATCAGCAGGTACTGGACTCCCCCATGGTCGACTGCAGTTCAAGTCCCAGATTTGGCAGATTGAAACTTGATGCCCAAAATTCTGAGAGGAGGATAGAGGAGAAGGGATTGTGGCATGGCCATTCCCCTTGGGGAGTGGTTTCTCACTTTCTGTCTCTCTCTTTCTCTCTGGTGAGGACACATGCCTTGATAGCAAAAAATCTCTCTCTCTCAAAAAAAAAAAAAAGTTCAAGAGGAAGAAGAGATAGACTGAAAGTAAAGGGATGGAAAAAGATACTCCATGCAAATAAAAACCAAAAAGAGCCAAAAAATAAAAAATAGTATCAGAAGACAAAATAGGCTTCAAAGGAAAAAGCTATAAAACAAGGAAAATAAGTACTTGTATAATGATGAAGGGATCAATTCAGCAAAAGACTATAACAATTGTGAACAGATCTGCACCTAACACTAGAGCACATAAATATATAACTGAAATACTAATATATCAAACAAAAATATAGACCATAATACAATCCTAGTACAAGACTTCAACAGTCTTCTTTCAGCAATGACCAGACAGACATTAGTAAGGAAAAAAAATCACTTACTGCATTCTAGTTGAAGTTGATATAACAGACATATACACAACAATTCATCCAATAGCAAATGGATTACACATTCTTCTCAAGCATAAACAGAACATTCTCCAGGATAGTTCATATGTTGGACACACTCTAAGGGGAAAACTGAAAGACTCAATGGCATAGAATTAGAACAGTAGTATTAATAGATACCAGAGACTGCTGGGAAGTGGGTAGGACAAGTATTGAAGGCGGAAAGGTGGGGAAATAGCGGGAGGAAAGGGACATGGGAGAAAATGATAAACAGACACAAGAATGCATATAAACAAGATGAATAGGTTATAGAATGGTGTACAACAGATTTTCAAAGGACATTGGCAATTTAATATATACCTTAAAATAAAAAAAACTAGTAGAATGAACAGCAAAGTACACAACAGAATGTAATGTTCTTTGTTGAATATGATGAATATGTTCATATCCTTAACTTGATTATCACACACTGTATGCATGCTTTGAAAAACCACATTATAGCCCACAAAGATGTATGATGATTGTATGTAAATCAAAAATTACAAAAAAAGAAAAAAAAAGTCAGGATCAGCTCTATAGTCTAATGGTTAAAGGAGTGGGGTCCTCATGAATAACCATGGTTCAAATCCTGCCCTGGTAGCTTGTAAAACATGCTGAGAGCATGTGTGCACATGCCCTAAATCCTGACAAGGTAGAGAAATGGAGGCGGAAGGACTGCACATGCTCATGCCCCACTGGAGGACACTTTCTCCCTGTATCTCTCTGTCTCTCTTCAGCACATGCACACCCTCTAGCAAGCAAAACCAGAAAAAAAGTCAAAGAAACCCTACAAATTAGTGAGAAAAGGCTAATGGAAAAACTGGACATAAAACTTGAATAGGCATTTCTTAAATGAAGATAACCAAGTAACCAATAAAGATGTAATAACATGTTTGACATCATCAGAATTAAACAAAATGAAAAAAAAAAAAAAAGCAAACAAGCCAAAACAAATGCAACTTTACTGCAAATACACTGGAATGTAAAATTACCTAAACTGAAGATATGGAGCACTAATGAGATGTACAATTCCCATACTTAGTGATGGAGCATGTGTGGAAGCATAAACTGTTATTTTTAGAAAATCTTTTTTTTTCTTTTTTTAGAGGTTTTTGTCTTAGGGTGCATGCACTTGCCAGAGAGAGAGAGAGACAAAGACAGTGAGAGGGAAGATGAGAGATCATCCCCCAGGCCATGCTGCAATCCCTTCTCCTTCATTCTGCAGCTCTTGGGCATGCACACACATGACCCTGGCAAGAGTTTTAAGCTATTGGATCCTGGGGTCCAGGATTTGAACCATAGTCAGCCATGAAGGAGTCCATGATGTAACTGTTATGCCTTTTGCTGGCCACTATTAATAAAGATTATTGTAACTGAAATATTTAAAAATTTCCCAAAGGGACATTTCTATAACAAAAACAAATGAAGAAGAAAAAGTATAGAGATAATATGACAAGAATGACTGTTTTATTAATCAAATTTTCAAGAACTGACATTAAATGCACACATCTTGAGAAAAAGTGTTTCAGCCAATAAAAATCAATAGCTAGACTCTGAGATTGGATGAAAAAGGAAAATAGATAAATGCTATCCTTGAAAACAATAAACGTTCTAATGTCTGACAGGTGTTCTCTGCTTACCCAACTTTATCAGATTCATTAAAAAACAGCAAGGTAATCAAAAATGACTTCATATTGCAAAGACAACTTGATCTGAACTGAGCAAGGGGGAAAAGCAGAATGGCAAGAAACAGCATGAGGATGAAGTGCAGCATCTGTGCAGGTAGAGAAAAGCATGACGTTTCCAATGCTCAGTAGTCCCTTGTGGCCACTGATTACTGTACTGAACAGTGTAAGCTTTGAAGCTTCAGCAGAATTTGTAGAAAATGTATTTCCCATTGTCCCTCCCCGCCCCCACCAAGAATCCTTGATTCCAAAGAAACTGAACGGCTTTGAGAAAAGTACAGCTCTAGGAGAAAAGCTGGGTTTCAAGTCTAGGAGGTGGATAAAGTTTCCTGTGAAGGCATAATACAAGGCAGATCCCAGAGGACATAGTCAAAAGTCTTCCTACTCCATCCTTATCAATAACTTCAACTTTTCCTTCTCTTCTGGACTATTTCTACCAGTATTAGACTTGTTATTATCTCTCCTGTTTGTAAAAAAAATTTAATTAAAAAAAAAAGCCTTAACTCTCATTCCCTCTCTAAATGACTGCATTTGTTTCCATTCCTTAAAAACAATGCTCAAGAGGTGTATACTGGTTATCCACTAATTATCTCCTCCTGTTTCCTCTTGAATCCGCTCCAGTTAGGATTTAGTCTCACTTCTCCTCTGAAACTGCGTAATATTAATAATAACAGTGACATTCATATTGCAAAATCTAATGACCAATGCTCAGTCCTAATCTATTATAATCAACTATCTAGGACTTTTCATCTTCGTTTACATTTTCTTTCCTCTGATTTCAGGGCTCTGTAGGTACCTACTTACATTTCTGACCATCCCTTACCTCCTATGCTGAACCCTATTCATTTCCCTGACCTCCTAACATTAACACTTACTCTTCATTCCACTTGTCCCATAAGGTAAGCTTCATAGAAGGCATGGGTGTTTATGAATTTTCCTCATTGCTTTATCCTTTAATATATAGAAAAATACCTGACACACAGTGATACTTAACAGATATTTGTTTAATTAATTATGCAAAATGTGAAACACATGATACCTAGAGCCTCAATAAATGTTAATGCCATTCTCTATCATAACCATGCCTTTAATTAGCCTTCAAAGCCAATCAATTTCAATGATTTTAAGTTAAGACTCCTATAAACTGAAGATGTTTGAATATATAACCTTTGATAAATTTACTCACACCTACTATATGTCATATTCCGCGTGTTCAGTGCTTAATGCAAAAAAATTTCTACATGGTACGGCCTCATGAAGATGACCTTCACATTAGCAGATTTTTAAAATTCCTGTTTTCCTATTTCAATATTCAGGGTAAATTAGCATGAACTTGAGGGGTATGAAGACTACATAGTATTTAGTATTTATCTCAATTGTACAAAAAAAAAAAAAAAAAAAAAAACAAAAAAAAAGAGAAGAACAACA
>NW_006203048.1:217735-260012 GCF_000334495.1 Tupaia belangeri chinensis | reverse complement strand
AAATAGTATTTAATACTTTTTTCAATTTTTAAAAAAAAAAAAAAAAAAAAAAAAGCTAAGGAACAGGGAAGGACAGTATTTTACTCAAGCATGCATTTATCTAATAAAAAGTGTAAGGACCTGGACCCAAGTTTATTGACCAGTACTTTTACCTCTAGACCTTGTGGGGATTAAATGCAGGATGACTTCCGTTGACACTTCATCTAATGAAAAATGGACAAGAAGGCACTTGTTTGGTGAAGTCTTGCAGAGGCAGCCAGGGAATAAGCCTGCCCTTGGAGTCCGTTGCAGCCCATATCAGCAGAGTATGGCTAGCACCAGCAGGAAAGGGTTCATCTGTGTCTGCATCCTCTCCCACACCTCATCCCCTGCCGCTGTCCAGGAAGCTGGGAGGCTCAACCGAGTTTCCAGGCCTCCAGCGCGTAGGTGTCCACGCCCTGGTGTCAGCGCGAGGACCCACGCAGTTCCCTTCGTGGCCACGCTCTTGGCCACAACCGCAGCGTTGGAACCGCGCGAGGGGGATGAAGGGTGCTACCCAAGAAACAGCGTCCACCGAGTAGGGGCCGCCTCCAGAGAAACCAGACCTGGAGGGCCAGAAGGAAAGGCACCTCCAGAGGGATCACGCAGGTCTGTCTCTGCGATCAAGTCAGGTTAAGGATCCATGGCCCGATGTAGACCACCCTGAAGGCAAGTGTTGCTAAGGCTAGTTCCTCTTGTTTGAGATTCAATTTTGTATCAATTTATCTTATTTATTCCGCAGTACAACCCTCCAGGTTTTGTTTGTTGGTTTGTTTTGTTTTCTTCTTGCTGAGGAAAGAGGTTTTGAAAAACTAAATTATGTAGATAAGGTCACAGAGTAACTGGTAAGATGTGAACTCATTTGTCTTTTCATTAAACCTTTCTATATTTTCTCAATTTCAAGTGTCAGTAGGCCGTCAAAAGGGCAACTTAAACCTTAAGAGTTTATGGTTTTTACAAATAGAAATGAAAATTTATAAATGGACAATTTGAACCCAAGATCTTAAACTTTTAATATGGCTGAGAAGGTGAAGCAAAAAGGGAAAAAGAACCATCAGACATTGGAGACAGGGGAGAGTAGATTGTTAAAGCCGTATGAGCAACATTAGAAGAAGATTTATAAATAAACCAAAAACATAACACTTTTTGCTGGCAAGAAATAAAAACTATCTCTTCTAGCTTTAGCAAATTTAAAATACATATATGGAAATATATGAACAGCTATGTTTATACCAGCATCCAGCCAAGTTTCCAAAAGAAATTGGAATTAGAATATTGAAAACCATCAGAAACTTGGAGAGTTCTGCTCCTTGTCCATCTCTGCTTTTCTCTGAGTGTCCTTGCTATTCTTTCAACCCTCAAAATTTACTGTGACTACAACTGTGTCTGTTAAGGCAGAGCATGGTAATGCCACTGCTCCTAAGTTTTCCCAACTCTTCCTCAAGAGGCCAGTCCAAACAATTTGGAAAGAGTATGTGATAGGCCCAGTGTGAGTTAGATATGCACCTTTAGCCCAGTCTGCTGGGAATAGGAATAATTCTCATGAATGTTAAATATGAAAGCCGGGGAGAAGTGAGTGATACAAAATAACAGAATAACAAAGATTATCCACAATTTTCAATAATAGCTGTGAGTTGCAATTTTCTTGTCTATTCAACACCTTTTCCATTTCTGTATTGGTCTCTCATTTGTGAAGCCCATCTTTCCACAGTATACTACCTAGCCCTTTGTTTTCCAGTCTCCCCTGCTGCTGGTAGCTGGGTGACATGGGCTCTTCCAGTCAGACACCCCTCAACCAGACTTTAATGTGGAAGGAAAAAACAATGAGGAAGAGAATAACCTGAAGTCCAATTTTACTAACCCTATAAAAATGGGAATATAAATCATTAAAGAAATTGATGTGATCGGGGCGATTACCACGTACTATTTACTACAGTCTAAATTAAGTCTGATAAATTAACAGAACTATTTGGGAGTTAACTGCTGCATTTTATCAATATAGTAAATTGGTGGCTTGCAAAAAGTTTTCTCAAAGAACTATAAATATATAAGAATAAACACCTGTAGAATTAGATTTCCCCCTCATGTTTATGTATCTTACTCAAGAGAATATTATTTTGTCTTCATATTTTCCCACAGAAAAGGAGCACAGTTATTCTCTCATTTCTCTATTGTATTTTAGTGGAAAATGCAACAAGATCCAATCCTCTGAGGATAAGAAAGGAGACAAGAACCTTGGGGGTAAGAATGACTTGAGTGAATAAATGGCTACAAGTGTTGCAATATCTCAATATGAAAAGAGAAGGCTTTCATTCTGTTATGAACTCCCCAAGAGAGTTAATAAAAGTGTCCTGAAATGGTTACATAGCCTGTGCATTTCCACATGCAGCCTGAACACATAAAGGATATATTTGGGTAATGTTAATTAAAGTCAACATTATAAATCTATCAACTACATTTAAATGGCGCAACTTCATCTCAAACTACCTATACTTTCAGAAAGAATACACTGAGTCTGAAAGTGGGTAGAAAAACTCTTTAGGATATTTATAAATTATTTCAAGCTAAGTTGATAATATGGTCCTAAATAAGCTATCAGATTGAGAGAACTACATTCAGGAGAAGGTGCAGACCATAGCGCGTTGCAGACAGTGGTCATAATAGCTCTATGCTGCCAACATCATCCCCAGACTTGCCACTGGCTTCCAAGTCAACCCCATCAAATATAGCAAGTATTCACCTATATTGCTGGGTGATTTTGCATTATCTACTCATTGTATTATTCACTCAGACTATTGGATAATGGAACTAGATTAGGAATCAAACCAGATTAACTAAAGCTTGATTCAAAAAAATTCCCAACATCTCAAGTCCATTACTTCCTTCACTTAACTTAAAATATACCCATTCCCATGCCAGAACAAAGAGCCTTACACAAAGCAAGTAATGAACCCATTATTTCCTTTCCTCATTCTCAATGTTACACTGTTAAAGATCTGGGTCTCTAAGCCCCTTATCCACTGAAGTGGTCTGGGTAGTGGGGAGGGACAGTTGAAGTGTGTCTGCAAATAAGCAAGTCTGTTAACTGTCTACATTATTATCCTTCTAATGAGTTCTACTATTATCCAGGAAGACAGGGATCAAGTCTCATTTCATCTAATAAAACATTCTAACTTCCAGTTCTGGACAAGTTGGAGTAGATACACGTCTTCCCATTCCCTCCTAACTACAGCTAAAACTTCAGATAAATATTAAAAAGTACAGATAAGAAGAAAGAATAACTAGGGACTTTGGAATTTAAAGAATGACATGATAGCGAGTTTCCTGGTTTTCTTTCTTTTATTTTTTCCTTCCCTCTTTCTTTCTCTCTTTATTTAATTTACTATATAATTATTTTTTATATTGTGAACAGAAAGAGACAGAGGAAAGAGAGAAAGCAAGTTGCCAGGTCTAGGACTCAAACTATGGTCAGCCATGTGGGAGTCCAGCACTTTAACCACCAAGCCACCTGCTGGCCCAAGTTTCCTAGGTTTTCTTTTTACTTAATGTAGCTCAAACTGGGTGTACAAGAAGTCTAAAACCTCAAAACATTAATAAGCATAAAGAAAAAAAAAGTCAAAGAAAGACATTTTTTCTAGTTATAGATTCAGAAAAGAGACAGCCTAGCAAGGCAGAAAAACTTTTAGAGAGCAGCTATCCCTGCTCTAGACAAACACAATAGGAAAAACTATGACTCCACACCCACCTCCATGAGCGAGGTCCACGTAGGAACCTAGACTTGGACCATCATTTTGCTATAACAAGGCATCCTTCCCTTTACCCAGGGTGGTGTCAGAGGTGGCTTAATGGGAATATGAGATTTTCATCACCTCATACCAGTAAGGAGCTTTCTGTCCTAGCCTCCTCAGTGTCAGGAGAGGCCATGTGTGCGATTCATTACACAGTGATTCTCCTCCAAGCCCCATATGGTAGTATCAGAAGACTTTTGTAGAGAAGTCTGAACTTCCATATACATCCACCAATACTAAGATCCCCTTTCTGCTAGGTGTCAGATAAGGCTAACTGGATAATCTAACCTTCCACTCCCACTTAGGAATAGCAAGGTTATGACCCTCAAGTCCTTCCCAGCACAGTATCAGAGGATCTCCGATAAAACAAATTAAGTAACATCTTTTAAAATGTGTGGTAAATTCCACTCCCACTTAGGAATAGCAAGGTTATGACCCTCAAGTCCTTCCCAGCACAGTATCAGAGGATCTCTGATAAAACTGAATTAAGTAACATCTTTTAAAATTTGTGGTAAAATACACATAACATACGATTTATAATTAAAAGCATTCTTTAGTAAACAGTTTAGTGGCATTGATTATATTCATATTGTGCTCCCATCACCACCGTCCATCCACAGAACTCTTAATATTGCAAGACAAAAACTCTGTACCTATTAAGCAAAAATTCCCCACACCGCCCTTTCACAACCTCTAGCAATCCTTATTCCACTTTCTGTATTTATGAATTTGACTACCGTAGATGCTTCAAATAAGTGGAATTATGCAACACTTCTTGTTTTGTGACTAACTTATTTCATCTAGCATAATGTCATAAAGGTCCATCCTTCTTATAGTATCTGCCATAATCTTCTTCCTTTTTAAAGTTGCAATAATAGTCTCCTGCATATGCATACCGCATTTTGTTTATGCACTCATCCATCAATGGACACTTGGGTTGCTTTCATCTTTTGGCTATTGTGAATAATGCTGCAATGAGTGTGGTGTCTAAATATCACTTTGAGCCCCTGCTTTCAATTATATTTTGTATATACCTAGGAATAAATTTATTATTTGTGTTTAAATTTTAAGAAGCTGGCAAATTGTTTTTGCATACCGCATTTTGTTTATGCACTCATCCATCAATGGACACTTGGGTTGCTTTCATCTTTTGGCTATTGTGAATAATGCTGCAATGAGTGTGGTGTCTAAATATCACTTTGAGCCCCTGCTTTCAATTATATTTTGTATATACCTAGGAATAAATTTATTATTTGTGTTTAAATTTTAAGAAGCTGGCAAATTGTTTTTTTTTTAAAGTTTGTGTTTAAATTTTAAGAAGCTGGCAAATTATGTTTTTAAAGAATCATTTATTTCATATTATTTATTGTTATTATATATTTTTAATTTGACCAGAGAGAGAAAGAAAGAGAAAGCAAGCCACAGGTCTGGGACTCAAACTATGGGCAGCCATGTGGGAGTCCAGTACCCAATCATCATGCCATCTGCTGGCCCCAGACAAATTGTTATCTTAATGGACATGGACGCACTATTTTTACATTCTCATCAACAGTATACAAAGGGTGCACCATAACTTCTCCCCATCCTCTCAACACTCATTAATTTCTGTTTTTATGATAGTGGTTATGCGAATGAGGTGTTATCGCATTATGATTTTGATAGGTATTTACCTAATGATTAGGAATTTTCCTTCTTTGGAGGAATATCACATAAATAGCTTTGCTCATTTATTAACTGGTTTATTTGTTTTTGTTGTGTAGTGGTAGGAGTTTTTTATATATTCTAGAAATTAATCTTCTGATAGATATAGATATTGATACACACATACAATATATATGTATTTTTTGCTACACGGCATGTGCACTTTCTGGAGAGACAGAGAAAGACCTGAGAGACAGAAAGCAAAGAATCACCCCCCAGGGGAGGATGGCCATGCCATATCCCTTCTCCTCCATTCTCCTCTTAGGATCTTAGGCACACACACACACACACACGGCATGAGTTTTCAGTCACCCAGTCCCGTACTCAAACTGCAGTCAACTATATGGGAGTCCAGCATTGTAACCATTGTGCTGTCTGCTGGTCCCAAGATAGATCCTTTACAAATATTTTCTCCATTGTGTGATTTTTTTTTCATTCTACCGATTGTGTCCTTTGATCTACAGAAGTTTCTAATTTTGCTGCAGTCAAATGAATCTATTTTTTTCTTTTTTCACATGTACTCTTGGTGTCATATCTGAGAAATCATTGTTTAATTCATTGTCATGAAGTATTCCTCTTATATTTTTTTCTAAGAGTTTTACAGTTTTAGATTTTTACTTTTAGATCTTTAATCTATTTTGAATTAATTTCTGTAAATGGTAGAAGGTAAGGGTCCAGTTTCATTCTTTTGTATGTGGATATTCAGCTTTCCCAACACCATTTATTGATGACTATCTTTTCTACATTGAATAGTCTTGGCACCTTTGTCAAAAATCATTTGACTAAATATGCAAAGAATTATTTGTGGGATTTCCATTGTATTACATTGGTCTGTGTGTCTGCCTTTATGCCAGTACCACAGCATTTTTTATTATACCATAGTTTTATAATAACTTGAAATCAGAAAGTGTAAGACATTCAACTTCACTATTCTTTTTCAAGATTATTAGCTATTAGGGTACCTTGAGATTGCATATAGATTTTTTAAAGTTTATTTATTTCTTGAAAGAGAGAGAAAGAAAGCTACCCTCACAGAATCTTTTTTTTTTTTTTGAGAGGTTTTCACTATAGGGCACGTGCGCTCGCCAGACAGACAGAGAGAGACATAGAGACAGAAAACGAGAAATCACTCCCCAGAGGGGATGGTCACGCCGCAATCCCTTCTCCTCCATTCTCCTCTCGGGATCTTGGGCACGCACGCACGCACGCACACGCAAGATGAGTTTTAAGCCACTGGGTCAGGGATGCGAACCATGGTCGACTACATGGGAGTCCAGCGACATAGCCATTACACTAACTGCTGGTTCCCTCACAGAATCTTTACACCACAATTCTTCCCCTGGCCTTAGTCATCCAGGACCACAGGTGTACACACACATGCACAGGGAGACCTTGGGACATGAACTCAGGACCTTATATATGGCTTCAACATCATGGGAGATTGCATTACTGCTGTAATACTATGGTTGATCCCATATGAATTTTATAATTATTCTATTTCTTCAAAAAATACTGTTGACAATTTGGTAAGAATTGCATTGAATATGTAGATCACTCTGAAAAGTAGTATCAATATCTTTTTTAAATTTTTATGAAATTTTTATTTGTTTATATATTTGTAATTTGACCATAGAGAGAAAAAGAGAGAAAGAAAAAGCAAGCTGCCAGGTCTGGGTCTTGAACCATAGTCAGCTCTGTGGGAGTTCAGCACCTTAACCACCACACTACCTGCCAGTTCCAATATCAACATCTTAATTTGTCTCCCAGTTCATGAACATGGGTAGCTTTCTATGTATTGGTAACTAATTTCTTCCAGCACTGTATTATAGTTTTTATTGTAGAAGTCTTACACCTCCTAGGTTAAATTTATTCCTAAGTATTTTATTTTTTTGTTGCTATTATAAATGAAATTACTTTCTTAATTTTCTTATATAATTGTTAATTACAAGTATATGAAAACTAATTGTTGTATGTTGACTATTTCCTTCAACCTTGCTGACTACATTTATAAGGTCTGACTTTTTTTACAGATTCTTTTATAAGATTATGTCCTCTGTGACCAGAGATCACTTTACCCCTTCTTTTCAATTTGGATAATTTTTATTTCTTTTTCTTTTTCTAATTTATCTATGACTTCCAGTATTATATTGGATAGAAATAGTGAAAGTGAGCATTCTTATCTTCTTCTAGATCTTAAAGGAAAAACTGTCAGTCTTTCACTATTAAGTATGTAGTTAGCTGTGGGCTTTTTATGTATGGCCTCTCTTATGTTGAAGTAGTTTCATTCTGTTCCTAGTTGCTCAGAGTTTTTATCATGAATGGATAATGAGCTCTCCCAGAGCTATTTAGTCAAGCTACTATTTCTTTTCTTTTTTTTTTCTTTTAATTTTCCCTCCCCCCCTACAGAAGTTTTTGCTAGAGGGCATGTGCGCTCACCAGAAAGACAATCCCTTCTCCTCCATTCTCCTCTCAAGTTCTTGGACATGCACGCACACACACACACACGCCTGGCATGAGTCTAAACCACCAGGTTCGGGACTCGAACCACGGTCGGCTACATGGGAGTCCAGCGACAGAGCCATTATGCCAACTGCTGGTCTAGCAGTCTGTTATTTTATTTGATATCTCCATGGGGAAATGAGGGTCTGGAGCTTCTCTGTTAGCCATATTGCTGATCCTAACTAATATCTTGAGTTTCATAACATAATACTCAAACTGTCCAGAAGCAACAATAAAAAAAAAAATCAAAAAAGAACTAGGAAAGTCTAGACTTGCATGAGAAAATATGGTCAATGGATAGCAACATCGAGATAACACAGGTATTAGAATTATTAGAATTATCTGACAAATATTTTTAAATTACAATCACAAAAATGTTGCAAAAAGTAATTTTGAAGTACTTAAAACAGAAAAAAGAACATAAAATTTAAAAAATAAATAAATAGAAGCTATAAAGAACCAAAGAGAAATTTTATGACTGAAAATTGTAACAGATTTAATTTTATTTCATTTTATTTTATTGTTTGTTTGCTATAGGGTTTGCATGCACTCACTGGAGAGAGACAGAGAGAGAGAAAGGGAAAGGGAAAAGTTATCCCCCAGGGCAGATGGCCACGCTGCAATCCTTTCTCCTCCATTCTCCTGTTGGGACTTTGTGTACACGTACACATGTTCCTGGAGTAACTTTTAAGACACCAGGTCTGGGACTCAAACCACCCAGTTAGTTATAGGGGATTCAGTTGCCTTAATCAACACGCCATCTGCTGGCCCAAGATTTTAAAATTCACTGGATCGGCTCCATGGCAGAATGGAAAAGACAGGAAAGAATCAATAAACTCTAAGATATAACAATAAAAGTTCATCAATTTGAACAACAGGAAGGGAAGAAACAAAAAAAAATTAAAAATAAACAGAACCTCAAGAACATGTAGGACTATAATAAATTATCTAACATTTATGACATTAGAGTCTTGGGGAAAAAAAAGAAGAGCAGGACTGAAAAATAATTCAAAGAAATGATGGATGAAGATTACCCAAATCTGGCAAAAAATCATAAACCTGTGGATTTAAGAAGTTGAGCAAACCTCAAACAAGATTGGATTTGTCAATCTAATCAAAGAAACTCATTCTAAGACACAACATAATCAAGCTTCTAAAAAAAAATACAAAAACAGAAAACCTTGAAAGCAGTGAAAGAGAAACAAGATCTCTTTGCTGGGTACACAAAGCTATTTCAATGTTCAACAGTCGGTCGCTGTGACCCACCATATTAATAGCCTAAAAAAGAAATATCACTTGTTCATGTCAATTGATGCCAAACAAAACAAACAGAAAATAAGCAAAAATAGGCAAAGACCCAACACTTACTCATAATAAAAGTTCTCAAAACAAAACAAAACAAAAACTGAAATACAAGAGTACTTGCTCAACTTGATGAAGAATGCCTACAAAAGTTTACAACCAACATTATACTTAATCTTGAAGAACTGAATTCTTTCCCCCTAAGGGAACCATGCAAGGATGTCTGCTCTCACCATGCTTACTAGTATAGTATTGGAAGCCCTAGCCAGATCAATAGGATAGAAAAAGAAGTAAAAAGCATACAGATTGGAAAGAATGATAAAAACGTTTCTATGATCTATGTAGACAGTCCCAAGCAATGAGAATGATAAAAACGTTTCTATGATCTATGTAGAGACTCCCAAGCAATTATAAAGGACTAAAAAGTGAGTTCAGTAAGGTCATAGGATATAAGATCAATACAGATAATGAAGTGCATTTTTATATAATAGCAAAGAAATACGAAAGCCAAAATTTATAATGTGATATTATTTACAATCCCTCAAAAAATTAAATACTTAGGAATAAATCTAACAAAGCATGTACAGAATTTATATTTTGAAAACTACCCAAAAATGATAAGAAAATTCAAAAAAGTTACATAAATGAGAAGGCACGTTTGCAGGTTATAAAACTCAACATAGTAAAGATGTTAACGTTCCCCAAATTGACATACAAGTTTGCCATAATTCCTATCAAAATCTCACCAATATTTTGGTAGATATAAGTAAGATTATCTAAAATGTATGAGGAAAGGCAAAAGAACTAAAATAGCTAATTTTTTTTTAAGAAAAAAGTGGAAGGAATCAAACTACCTGATTTTAAGATATTATCTAGGGGGCCCTTAAAATACAGTTTTTTGAAATTTTAAAAGTTGTTTATTAACTGGGGAACCAGCAGTTAGTATAATGGCTATGTCTTTGGACTCCCACGTAGTCAACCGCAGTTCGTATCCCAGACCTGGTGGCTTAAAATTCACCCCAGGCGAGTGTGCGTGCGTGCCCAAGATCCCGAGAGGAGAATAGAGGAAAAGGGATTGTGGCATGACCATCCCCCCTGGGGGGTGATTTCTCGCTTTCTGTCTCTCAGTCTCTCTCTGTCTGGCGAGCGCACGCACCCTATAGCAGAAACCTCTCCAAAAAAAAGAAAAAAAGGAATCCAAGTCCCCAGGCACTGTGGAAATATGGTTGCCATGACGCAGGAGAAGCAGGATCAGGTTCTGAGCTCCAATACACCTTCTTCAGTTTTTCAGACTTAACCTATTTATTTGGGGGTGGGAGCCTGGAAGGTGGTTCATTTGGCTGTGGCAGAAGGAGGGACGCCTAAGAAACAGCTATCCAATAACTAAGTGAAAGGCCCAGCAATGACATAGTAGCACATGCTGCATGGTAACTTAGAATTGTCCTCCTCTTATGACTCAGAAACTGTTATAGCTGACTTGTGACGTTGTGGTCACAAATCATCTAAGACCCTCAATCAGGTACTGACCTTTGGAAAAGTTAAAGACAACCAAGGAGTTCATTATCCTTCTTTTACTCTTATTTCTGAAGGACCCAGGACTGTAATAGAAATCACAATTATAGATGTTAAGGAGATAAATGAAGCCAAATGAATCAAAGTCCAAATACCAGGTTGGGGAGGTAAAGAGAAGGTGAGATAAGGTCCAAAATAACAAATCTCTGCCAGCCTATGGCCCAATAGTTAAGGCAGCTGAATCCCACACACCCAACCTCATTGTTTGAGTCCCAGACCTGAAAGTTAGAAAAACACACCCAGTGTGTGAGCATGCATGCCCAAAATCTTGGGATGAGAGAGAGAGAAGCGATTGCAGTTGAGCATGCCCCCATGGGATGCTTTCTTGCGCTCTCTCTCTCTCTCTCTCTCACCCCCTCCCCCCATCTCCACTGAGCATACATGCCCTCTGGCAAAATTAAAAACAAACAAACAAAAAACAAGCCCAAGTGCCTATAAAACATAAGAGCTGTATCTGCATGATATGATTATTGACCATACTACTTAAGTCTGTTGGCAACTCAAGGACTGAAAAGTCTTGAAAAATATTAATTCTTTCTAGGCTCCAGGGCTCATGCTACATGACCCCTCTGAACCAAGCCAGATAAACCAGAGTCCTAGGATAATTTTATTGTATATGGAAATAATTATATTTGCATACTGTTCTGAAATAATAACAGTGTTTTTCTTCTGAATTGAATGCTGAGAAAACTGAAATTATGTTAAGTCATCATCTTTCTTTTCCACTTTGGCTTTTTTTTAAGGATTACTTATTTAATTTAATTTATTTAGTAGTAGTAGTAGTATCATTTTATAGTTGTTATAGGGCATGTGCACTCACCAGAGAGAGAAAGAGAGTTAGAAAGTGAGCCACCTGGTCTGGGACTTGAACAACAGTTGGCTGTGTGGGAGTCCAGCACCTTAACCACCATGCCACCTGCTGGCCTCACCTTGGCTTTTTCTTGATGTAAATTCTTTTCACAGGTTGGACTGGAATAATCAGTAATTAACAATGGTGTTCTTTTCTTCCAGGCCGTACAAATAATGGTTGGCCTGATTGTTAACAACCTGGGACTACTCTGGACATATTTGCTTCTCACACAAATGATTGCATTTCA
Organism: Tupaia belangeri chinensis; assembly: GCF_000334495.1. Lineage (NCBI taxonomy): Eukaryota > Metazoa > Chordata > Mammalia > Scandentia > Tupaiidae > Tupaia > Tupaia belangeri. Next base: position 248,035 of record NW_006203048.1, on the reverse strand, counting down.
AAGAGAATATATTCCTCTGGCAGCACTAATAGGATATCCGTTTTGGTCATCCTTACCTGTGAGTAAATAATCTACTTTCTAATGCTTTTCATTAATTTTATTCATTACATCTAACATCTATTTCTGAGCCAAGCAATATGCCAGAGATAGAACACTAAATATGCACAATTCCTGTTCTCAAAGAACATGTTCTTACATACATGTTCTTACATGACAGAAATATATCAATATTAAAGGAACCTTTGATTTTTATTAGAAATATTCTTTCATCATAAGAGTATGTTTTGTTAAAGAGTGACTTTTTACATTTTTCTTGGTTATGGGAAATAATGATAAAAAGCATAAAACAGAAAATGGCTGGGGCCAGCTCCATAGTGCAGAAGTTAAGCGCTATCCATGGAGAGCTAGATCCCACATGCCTTACTGTGGTTTGAATCCTTGCCTCTGAAGCTTGAAAAACACTTTGATTGCATGTGTATGCATGCCCCAGATCTTGACAAGACAGAGAAATGTAGGCAAAAGGATTACAGTGTGACCATGCCTCATTAGGGGGTACTTCTCTCTTTTTCTTTCTTTCTCTCTTTCTCTCTTTCTCTCCTTCTTTCTTTCTTTCTTTCTATCTTTCTTTCTTTCTTTCTTTCCTCTCTTTTTCTCCCTCCCTCCCTCCTCCTCATGAACACACAATGTCCTCTGACAATTAGAAGAAAAAAAGAAGAAAAGAAAAAAATAGTTGATCACTATTCAATTACTCCTATGGCATTGATTTTGCCATAGGCAAAAAAAAATAAGAGCATAACTACTGAGGAGATAGGTATATAGGAAAGAAAATTGAAAACTTCGTGTTCTATTGGTCCAAGAATTTGATGAAATCAATCAAAGATTTCTAAAGTACAGTTTGTTGTGCCTGAGCTATGGTGGATGATGTACCATTGTTCCCCCCATGAAATCTTGAATGAAACTCTTTATAATATAAAATAATTGTAAGAATACATTTGAAGTTTGGTCATTCAACCAGTACTGCATGAACACCTACACTATGTGTCAGCTCTGCACGTGGTGCCTGCAGGACCTCAGCAAACTAAGGAAAAATCCCAGTCCTTATGGAGCTTTTATTCTAGCCAGGGATGGGTTAGGACTATAGAAGAAAAAAGAGTAGAGTAAGGGTGACTGGGAAAGTGGCAAAGGGATATAGAACATCATTTTTTAAATGGGATAGTCAAAGTATGACTCATTGAAAATGTGACTCTATTGCTAGTCTATTGTTACATAGCAAACCACCACAACACCCAGTGGCATATAATCACAAATGTTTACTTCCCCACTCATGCAGAAGTGAGGTAATTTTCAAGTAATCTATGCAAGAACTAGATAGACCTGGCTTCAGGCTGTATGTCAGAAGCAGATCCGCTCCATATATATAGCTGATCTTCCTTACACTAATGACTATTGGGGGCATTTTTTTTTAATTTATAATTATTTAATTATTACTTATTATTATTACTTTAATTTGCTATAGGGCACATGCACTCACCAGAGAGAGAGAAGGAAAGTGAGAAAACAAGCCCCCAGGCCCAGGACTCGAACCACTGTCAGCCATGTGGCTGTTTAGCACCCCAACCACCATGCCACCTGCTGGCCCCTGGAGGCCTATTTTTGTCACAATGAAAGGCAAGAACACAAGAGATCAAGCCTAATCACACAAGAACATTTCAAGTCTTGGCTCGGGTCATACATCTGAAATCCCAGCCAAAGCAAATAAACTGGCCAATTCCTAATTAAGGGACAAAGAAGCCAAAGTCCAACCACCATGAGACTTGGTGGGCAAGAATATGTAAATATTTTATTCTTACCTGAAAGTAAAGAATTATAGTTCAAACTACTAAAGAAACATTTGAGCAAAGACAAAAAAGTGATAGTTTGGGTCACATGGATGTGTGGGAAAAAAACATTTCAGAGAGGAAACAGGTAGAAAAAGTCTCCAATGTCTGGTGTATCTGAAGCATTTTAGATAAGTGTGTCCATATTGCTGGAGCAGAGTGAGCAAGAGCAGTAGTAGTAGAAAAGAGGTAAGAAAAATAATGGGAGAAGGCCCCGATAATATCGGGCTTCATAAGCCATTGTAAGGATTTGGACTTTTTAAAAATAATTTCTTTCTTGGGACCAACAGATGGTGTACTGGTTACATCTCTAGACTCCCATGTAGTTGACCACAGTTCCAAGTCCTGTCCCAGCAGTTTAAAAACTCATGCCGAGTGCATGTGTGCATGTGTGCCCGTGTGCCCAAGATCCCAAGAGGAGAATGTAGAAGAGATTGCAATGTGGCCATCCTTCAGGGGGTGGGGGGTGATTTCTCACTTTCTGTCTCTCTGTCTCTCCAGCAATCACAAATGTCCTATAGCATAAACCTCTCAAAAAAATAGATTTCTTATTTGCATTCATTCATTGTACATCTCTATAGCACACAATATCTTTTGCAAGGTATGCATGCAGTACGTGACAGTCAAATCAAGGATAGTACCATATATGTGATTTTCAACACAGAACTTTACAGTCTTGCACCTGTCAAGTGTTTTTTCTCTGAGCCCCTCCCTCCTAACTTCTACTACCCGCTCCCCTCCTATACAGTTTCTGATATCCACACTCATCCTCCCTGCTATTACATTTTAGGATCTTTCAATGTCTGCCAGAGTACAAATGTTCAGTATATATTGAATGGGGATATACACTATTATAGTCTGGCTTACTTAGCTTATTATTTAATCTTCTGTATTTATCCACTATGTATCAAATGACAGAATCTCACTGTTCATTATGGCTGAGTAATGTTCTATAGTGTGCTTGTGCCATAATTTTTCAATCCAGACATAAGCACTTAGGTTATTATATCTCTTAACAATTTTGAATAAAGCTGCAATAAACATGGATGTGCGAGTGTTTTTCTGACTATTTTCCTATCATTTGGTTAAACATGAGGAATATGATTACTGGGTAATGTGGTAGTTCTAGTTGTAGGTTTTTGAAGAACTTACATGTTGTTTTCCACAATGGCTACACTAATTTACATTCACATCAACAGTGTAAAAGGGTTCCCTTGTCACCACAGTCTCAGCAGTACTTTTTTCTTTCTTTTACCTTTTTTTAAGGAATTACTTATTTTATTTTATTTATTCATTTATTTATTTTAATTTGACCAGAGAGAGAAACACATAAAGAGAGAGAGAAAGTGAAAAAGCAAGCCACCAGGTCTAGGACTGGAACTATGGTCGAGAGAGAAAGTGAAAAAGCAAGCCACAGGTCTAGGACTGGAACAATGGTAGGCCATATGGGAGTGTCCAGTGCCTTAACCACCATGCCACCTACTGTTCCCCTTTTTTCTCTTTTTTAACTCAGCCATTCTGACTGAGATTAAATGGTATCTCATTGTGGTTTTGATTTGCATTTCTCTTATGATAAGAGATGTTGACATATTTCATACATATTTCTTTATTCATAAGTCTTCCTTAGAGAACTGTCTGTTAATCTCATCTGCCTTTTTTTTTTTTTTTTTTTTTCAGGGGGGGGGATTTTTCAGAGAGAGAGATTTTTGCCATGGGGTCTTGTGCTCACCAGAGAGATGGAAACAGAGAAACAGAAAGTGAGAAATCGCCCCCTAGGAGGATGGCCATGCCACAATCCCTTCTTCTCCAATCTCCTCTAGGGATCCTGGGCACATATGCTTATGTGCCGGGCAAAATTTAAGCCACGGGATCTGGGACTCAAACTGTGGGAGTATAGTGATGTAACCATTATGCTACCTGCTGGTACCTTGTCTGCCCATTTTTAAATTGTATTATTTGTATATTTATACTGAGGTGCTGGAGTTGCCTATATAGTCTTGTTATCAATTCCTTATCTGAAGCATAGTTTGCAAATATTTACTCCCATTCTGTAGGTTGTCTCGTCACTGTCTTCATCATTGAGGTGTGTGTCTTGTCAGTAGAATATGGAGGGTTCCTGGGTTTTGTTATCCATTCAGCCAATCTATACATTTTAATTGAGGGATATAATCCATTAACATTCAACATTACTTTCAGTAAGTGCAGACTTATCCCTGTCATTTTGTTAGTATTTTAGTTGTTTTGTGTATTCTTATTTCTATTTATCTCCCTTTCATTTTCCTGATATAGTATTCCCTTAAGTATTTCCTGAAGAGCTGGTCTAGTGTTGGTAAATTCTCTCTGGTTTTGTTTATGTGGGAATGATTTTATTTCTCCTTCCCATCTGAAGGATAATCTTGTTGGGTATAGTACTGTTGGCTGAAACATTTTTTTTTTCCTTTCAGAGTTTTAAATATGTTTTCTTATCCTTTCCTTGCTTACACTATTTGATTGAGATGTTCAATATTACCCAAGTACATTTTATAGGTAACTTAACATTTCTTTTTTTCCTTCCATTTTTAGAATACTGTCTTTGTCTCTGATTTTTACTGATTTGATTATGATGTGCCTTGGAGAGGACCTTCTTATGTTGAATCTATTTGGTGTTCTTTGTATCACCTGAATTGAGATGTCTTTATATCTCCCTAAAGTTGGAAAGTTTTTGGATATTTCATGAATAATATTTTCTATGCCCTTGTCTCTTTGTCTTCTGGAATACCTGTTATGCAGATATTTGACCACTTAATAGTGTCTAGAGTTTTTAATAGTTATTTTTCCATTCTTTTCCATGGCTTGGTCTAAATCAGAGGTTTTGTCTTTGCAGTCAGAGATACTTTTATCTGCATGATCTTATCTGCTGTTAATACTTTTGAGAGAGTTTTTGATTTCCTGCACTGTGTTTTATAAATAAATGAATGTAAAATATATAATTAATCATTTGTACTGATTCTATGCTAAAATGACATTTTAGAAATATAAAGTTATATAAAAATGTGATTAAAATAAATTTTATATATTTTACATATTATACATGATTTTTGTTTTTTTAAAGGCGATACTTGAAAACTTAAAATTACATGTTATTTGCATTATATTTCTATTAGATAGTTCAGGATAATATTCCAATTGGGGATAGTTCCATGGTTATATTTGTGGTAATACTGTGCTATGAATAATAAAGATATTAAATTTGAGAAGGCTAAGGAGATTAGAGAAGGTCACCAAAATAATTCAGATAGGAAAAATGAGGGCCTTAATTTAATGTAGAGGTGCCAAATATATAGGTTCTAAGGAGTTTTGTTTTGTTTTGTTTTGTTTTGTTTTTAATTATCACAAGGGTCAGCAGGTGGCTTAGTAGTTAAGGTGCTGAACTCTCACATGGGCAACCACTGTTTGAGTCCTAGACCTGGAAGCTTAAAATCATGCTGAGCATCTGTGTATATATGCCCAAAATCCCAGGAGGAGAATGAAAGAGAAGGAATTACAGTGTGTCCTTCCCCCTTGGGAGATGATTTCTCACTTTTTCTGTCTCTCTGGTGAGCTCATGCACCCTATGTCATAATCCAGCCACCTAACTCCTAATATAAGTCTACTCAAATCCTATCAACCTCCATCCACCCCTGGGCTTTAAAAGTCTTGGACTTTGGCTCTAGTATAACTTACAGTTTTGTCACTGGCATCTCATAGACCATTTTTCCAGGGCTGCATTAGGGTCCTGAGGGCTTCCCCCACTTAAAAACCATAGGCAGGCTGTGCAGGCTCCATGGCAGATAAACTCAGCCCTACATAGTTCACCTGCTACCTCTCCCACATCACCTTTCCTGGAGCACATGGACCTGAAAGACTCAGCTGGCCTCTGGTCACTCCTGGACTACTTTATTTGGGCCTAAAGGCTGCACCATCCACAGGTGTTATAGAATCTACTTTATAAATCATGAATAAATGAGTACTCCATACGATACCTAAAAGTCACTGCAGAGACACAGGAAATAGGGGAAAAAAGGAAAAAAGAAAATTATTCCTCCTCCAAAGGAACATAATAATTCCTAGCAGTTGGTAAAATACAGGAGATTATAGAGCTGTTGGAAATAAAATTCAGAAGAATGATCATAACAAAATTCAAAGAGATGCAAAGGAAAACAGATAAACAATTCTAGGACATGAGAAAATCTTTTCATGACATAAACAAAGAATTCTATAAAGAGATAAACATCTTTGAAAAGAATGAAACAGAACTTCTAGAAATGAATAAAAGAAATTTAAAAATTCTTTTTTTTTTGAGAGGTTTTTGCTATAGGGCACGTGCACTCGCCAAAAAGACAGAGAGAGACAGAGAGACAGAAAGCGAGAAATCAACCCCCAGTGGGGATGGCCACACTACAATCCCTTCTCCTCCATTCTCCTCTTGGGATCTTGGGCACACATACACACACGCCTGGCATGAGTTTTAATCACTGGGTCTGGGACTCGAACCGTAGTCGGCTGCATGGGGAGTTCAGCAACAAAGCCATTACACTAACTGCTGGTCCCAAAAATTCTTTAACAGTTTCAATGACGTATTAGATCATACAGAAGACTCACAGTGTTTGAAAACGCAGCCTTAAATTTAGTCTGAGCCACCAAAATGAAAGAATAAGATAACCTTTAAAGACAAAGTCAACATTGTGAAATGTGGGACACCATTAAATAACAAAATAGCTACATAAGGGGTATCCTAGAGGGTGATGTGATGGGTAAAGGCAAAGAAAATCTACTTCATGAAATATTGTACCATCTGAAAACTTTCCAAGTTGAGAGAAACACATCCAAATCCAGGAATTAGGAAGGATGCCCAAATTGATTCAACATAAAAAGATCCTCTTGAAGGCACATATTAGTCAAAATGTCAAAAGCCAAAGACAAGGATAATATTATAAAAATGTCAAGAGAAAAAGTTTTTTGTTTTTGTTTTTGTTTTTTACCAAATGACACCCCTCAGGCCTCTGAAAAGACATCATACAGTCAAGGAAAAAATGGAAGATATATTCAAAATTCTAAAAAAAAAGACATTATTAGCCAAGAATGCTATCCCCAAGAAAACTATCCTTCAAATTGGAAGGAGAGACATTCTGAGTGGCCCCATTCAAGGATTACAACCACCAGAGACCTTCTGCCCAGTCTTTACCCTCCTGCTCCCCGGATCTAGCTAGGAGACAGGTTAGTGCATCTTACTTATTCCCTCTGTTTCTCTGCATCTCTATATATATTTTTAATTTTTTTTTATTTTAAATTTCTTTGCTCTTCACTGCTCTTTTGTCTTGCTAATTCCTACCATTCTACCTGACCCCATAGGACAAGCCAATAAGCAGTTATCTATATTTGAGTTCTGAGCAGCCCCATTCATGCAGCGTGCTAGTGCACTACGTAGTTTTCATTTTTTGACCAAAACTTTTTTTTCATTTTTTATTTTTTGTCTTTTTTTCTATTCCTTTTCCTTTTCTTTTCCTTTAACACTTTACTGCTCAGCCTTCACACACTGGTTTTCCAGAGAGATCTAGGTGCTCAGTAGCCAAATATCTGACTACTTTTAGGGTCAGATTAATCCTCAGCTTTCATTGAATCATCTGTGCAAAGGAAGAAAAATGGTACTTTTTAGAGACTGCAGGTCACCTCCTCCTGCATTCCTCTTAATGCTCAGATTTAACTCTAAAAACTAGGGAAAAAAATGTGTAATCCATCAGATGACCAGAAACCACTACAGAGGCACAAGAAATATGAGAAACCAAGAAAATATCTCTCCTCTAAGGGAAAAGAATAACTCCTTTTCCTCCACAGAGACTACAAGGGAACTCATGGAAATGTCAGATAAAGAATTTAAAATATTCACAGTGGCAAAGCTAACAGAGATGCAAGAGAAGAGAGACAATGAACTCCAGAAGATGCAGGAGACAAGAGACACCAAGTTCCAGGAGATGGAGAAGTTGTTGCACGATCTGAAAGAGGAGATACACATCTTAAAAAAGAATCAAGGGAAATTGTTAGAGATGAAGGTTGTAATACAGAAAATCAAGACTTCCCTTGAAAATATCAAAAGCAAATTAGATCATGCAGAAGATCGAATCTCAGACGTAAAAGATAGAACCTCTGACCTAGAAAACTTAACCAAAAAAACATAAAATAACCAAAAAAAAACCAAATAAGTAATAATAGATACCATTAAACACCCAGACATCTAGATCATTGGTATCCCAGAAGGTGAAGAAACTGATAAGTGCATTGATAATCTAGTCCATGAAATCCTGAAAGAAAACTTTCCAAACCTAGAGAGGCATGCAAATATCCAGACCCAAGAAATACAAAGGACCCCACCATGTAGAATCAACTCATGAAGATCTTCCCCCAGGCACATCATAGCCATATTGACCAAAGCCACAGACAGAGACAAGATACTAAATTTGGCAAGAGAGAAACGTCAAGTTACTTTCAAAGGATATCTCATAGGACTTTCCTCAGACCCTCATCAGAAACAAAGCAAGCAAGAAAAGAATGAGAAAATATATTCAAAGTGTTAAGTGGAAAACAATTTCAGCCAAGAATACTATACCTAGCAAGATTATCCTTCATATGGAAAAATAAAGACAAAAACATTTTCAGACAAACAAAACCTGAAAGAATTTACCAACACCAGACCAGCTCACTAAAGATTTTAAGGTGCTGCTTTATAGGATGTTCACTTAACTTACTGAGGTTTACACCTAAAGTCAAACATGCATTCATAGATATGCATATATCAGCCGTGCTTGCTATTGAAAGTTTTTTAATTAATTAAAATCTTTAGTGAATCAATAAAATGTGAAACAAAAGGCATGGAAAACAACTGTACATACCAGAGACAGTGTAGAGGAAGGGGGGGAGTTGGCAGAGGACATGAGGTAGAGAATCAAGGAGGGGGAGCAAAATATAAGAAACAAGAAATAGAAAATTATTTGTTGATGATAATATGTATGTTAATATCCTTGATTAAGCCAATTTACAATGTATTCTGGATGGAAAATCTCATTTTGTATACTGTATTGATGTACAGTGAATGCCTATAAATAAATAAATACAGGGGAAAAAAATGGAAGGAGAATTGAAGTAATTTCCAGATAGACAAAAAGAATTTACTAAAACTAGACCAGCTCTCCAAGAAAGTACTACAGCAAAATATGAAAGGAAGATAATAGAAGATAATTAGAAATAAGAAATTAGAAATAAGAAAACATAAAACAACTAGGAAATTAACTAACCAAATGGCAGGTGAATGTTTGCACATAGCAATGATAATGTTGAATGTAATAAATGGTTTAAATTCCCCAATAAAAGACATAGACTGGCTAAATGGATTTAAAAAATAAAAAGGAGCTCTCTGTATGTTTAGACAAAAAGAATTTACTAAAACTAGACCAGGTCTGCAAGAAAGTACTACAGCAAAATATCAAAGGAAGATAATAGAAATAAGAAAACATAAAACAACTAGGAAATTAACTAACCAAATGGCAGGTGAATGTTTGCACATAGCAATGATAATGTTGAATGTAATAAATGGTTTAAATTCCCCAATAAAAGACATAGACTGGCTAAATGGATTTAAAAAATAAAAAGGAGCTCTCTGTATGTTCCTTACAAGAAGCACACCTCATTGGTAAAGATATACACAGATTGAAAGTTAAGGTTTGGAAAAAATTGTTTTATGCAAATGAAAACCAAAATAACCCTAGAGTTGTGATACTGATATCCAACAAAATAAACTTTGAACTAAGATCAATAAGAAGACAAGGTTGCCATGAAGTATTAAAGGGATTAATTCACCAAGAAGACATAGCAATTATAAATATTTAAGCACCCAACACCAGACTACCAAAAAACATAAAACAAAGACACTTAGACCTAAAAAGAGAAATAGACTACACCACAACAATTGCTAGAGATTTTAATAGTCCACTCTCACCTCTAGACAAGTCTACTCTCATCTAGACCAAAAATAATAATAAGAAGAAAAAGAAACTTGACCTAAATAATACCATAAACCAAATGGCTCTGACAAACATTCATAGAACATTTCTCCAGACAACTACAAAATACCTACTTTCCTCAGTCCTACATGGAACATTTTCCAAAGAATGACCACGGAATAGTTCACAAAATAACCTTTAATTTTTTTAATAGAAATCATATCTAGCATCTTTTCTAATCACAATAGAATACTTGAAATTAAGAGCTTTTGAAAATACACAAATACATAAAAACTAGATAGTATACTTCTGAACAGCTTCAAAACTACTGAAAAAATTAAGAATGAAAAATTTCAGTTTCTTGGAACACTTGGTAATGAAAACACAACTCTGGAAAATCTATGAAATATAGTGAAAGTAGTGCTAATAGAGAAGTTTATTGCAATTAGTGCACATGAGGAAAAGTAAAAAAGATGGCAAATAAATAACCTAACGATGCATCTTAAGGAACTGGAAAAGCAATAATTTTAAAAATACAAAAAGTAATAGAAGAAAAAAATTATAAAGATTAGAGAAGAAATAAATGAATTATACAATAAAAGAACAAAAAATGAAATGAAAGGCATTTTTATTGAGAGGATAAACAAAATTGACAAGCCATTAGCTAGACTAACAAAAATAAAGAACTCAGATAAATAAAATTTTTTAAAAAGATACTACAACAGTTAACCCAGAAACATAAGAGTATTAGAAAATACTATGAGTGACCATAGACCAACAAATTGGAGAATTTAAAAGAGATAAATTTCTGACCACATACATATAGCTAGATTGAATCAGGAAGAAATAGAAAGTCTGAATAAACAAATAACAAACAAAGCAACTTAGTCAGTAATAAATAGTCCTCCTATAAGAAAACACACAGAGTCAGTTAGTTTCACTGCTGAATTCTATAACCTTTAAAGAATAATACCAATTCTATAAGAAAACGCACAGAGTCAGTTAGTTTCAGTGCTGAATTCTATAACCTTTAAAAAATAATACCAATTTTTAAATTATTTGCAAGGATCCAAATGGAATGAAACCTCCAACTCATTCTATGAAGCCTCCATCACCCTGATAGCAAAAGCAGATAAGGACACAGAAAAAAAGAAAACTACACACCAACATCCCTGATGAGCTGAGATGCAAAAGTCCTCATCAAAATACTAGCAAGTCAAATCCAACAGCATAATATAAAGATTATACATCATGATCAGGTAGGCTCTCTCCCAGGGATTCAAGGATGGTTCAACATATGAAAAACAAGAAATATGAGTAAAGTCACTATGTATGTTTTCATAGAAAAACAGAAAAATATATCATGATGTTTTTAATGATCCAATATGATATATCATATTATCAGAAGGAAAGATAAAATCTAGAGAGGCAAAGCATTTATGGGACAAAGAAATGGGTTATTACCTGTTGAAGAAAACTTCATGGTATTGTGAACTGGTGAGAAAGGTATACATGTTGGAATATTCACTTTGTAAGCTAAATAACGTGATTGAATGTATAAAAGAAATTGAAATTAAAAAATAATAAATAAATAAACATGTAACCATGTAAAGTGATGCATCATTTGGTAAAGTACAACATTCCTTCATGATTAAGACTCTCAACAAAATAGGTATAGAAGGGACATTTGTTTGTTTTTCTAGATTTTGGTCATAGGGCACATGCACTTGCCGGAAACAGAAGGGGATGAGGAGTGAAAAATCACTCCTTAGCAAGGATAGCTATGCCACAATCTCTTCATTCTTCTCTCGGTATTTTGGGCACACCTGCCCACACACGTGGCATGATTTTCAAGTCTCTTGGTCTAGGAATCAAGCCTCACACTTGACCACGTTGGTTCCAGCACCTTAACCACCATGCCACCTGCTGGCCCAGAAGGAACATTTCTTAAAACAATAAAAATCATAAATGGCAAACACACAGCTAACATCATACTGAACAGGAAAAAACTGAAAGCTTTCCTACTAAAAACTGGAACAAGATCATTTTATCCACTTTTTCCACTCCATTACAAATAGTACTGGAGGTCCTAGCCAGCACAATCAGACAGAGAGTGAAATAAAAGTCATTCAATTATGAGAGTAAGAAATTACTATTTGCAGACATGATTATAAACATAGAAAATTCTAAAGAATCCATGAAAAAATTTCTAGAAGTGATAAACTAATTTGGCGAAGTCACAGGATATAAAATCAATGTTTAAAAAACAACTAGCTTTATTATATACCAAGAGTGAACAGGCTGAAGCAGAATTGAAAAAAGCAATCCCATTTACAATGTACATAGATATAGAAATAAAATGCATAGAAATAAACTTAACCAAAGAGGTGAAAGATCTCTACAACAAAAACTATGAACAAAATCAAAGAAATAGATTTTTTTTTAAGTGGAAAGACATCCTTACTCTCTCTCTCTCTCTCACTCACTCTCTTTCTCTTTCTCTCTCTCTCTGGTCACATTAAAAATAATAAGTAAAATTCAAAAATGTTTAAAAGATTGTCCAAAATTCCATTTCCAATATGTATGTTACATTACTGGCAAGAGACTTCATGGCTTTCTCTTACCTCTGCCAATAAAAAACCCTGGGTTATTTTCTGGATGATTTTCTTAGCTGTCCCACTAAAGAATTAAGATGATATTCTTCATGTTAAGCATTCCAGAATTCTCTTATTCTTTTAGTTCATATATAAACGTAGTGACTAGGCAGTAATAAATGTGGTATTTATTTTCAGTTTATTATCTCGGGAACATTGTCAGTATTGATAGAGAGGACGCGGTCAAAGCACTTGGTAAGTCAGAATGTTTATATCAACTTGAGTTTGCCAAAGCAAAGGTTAATCAGTGACTCAACCTTCTGAGTTTGAGTCACTAGAAACTTACCTTCAAAACCTACTTACTTACATCTTTTTTGTATTTTATTTCACTAATTATAGAAATAATTCAGGAAGTTGGAGGCCAATCAAGAAATTAATTTCTGTATGATAAATTATTTAATGCAACTCAAAATGTCAACTATATTATGTAAATGTGGATATCATGAAATGACCCAATATCTGTTATTACCATCTTTTTTTTCTTGCTTTCATATGTTCAGGAACTTTTAATGTATGGTAGACATTGTGTATGAGAGAGTGTAATGATTGTGGATTATGGTGGTTTCCCTTACAGAGTGTTAAGTTTTGCATTGATGTAGTAAGATGAAGAATAATACATTGCAATAATTATATATATTAATGCCAGAAATTGACTTCATGGAGTTAGGAACTCCTTCTTCCACAAAAACAAAAGAAATACTAGAAAAAGAACTGAAATTAACAACGATGTGGTAGAGCACCATCATTTCAGTGCAATCATTATTTTTGTCTGAACTTGCAGTTCCCTGAAAAGTCCATATTCCTTGGATAATGTAACTATCTTTTTGGACATAGATATCAGCTCAGTAATGACAAACCCTACTACTAGTTGGCTTGAACTGTATCAATCTGCTAGTAACAGCACATCTGGATAAGGCTTTGAATTCAGGTACATAAGAGCCTGCTCAGAAATGTAAAAGGAAATCCTGAACAACCAGACAATCAGAGAGCTTTGAAAAACTATGATGTGTTACTGTAGATCATACATTTGGAAGACTTGTGCATTCTCAGGAAATATGTGAAAAATGAAGGCTCATTTATTCACCTCTGGCTGACTGTGAGGCCCTAGGCAAGCAGGAAGTGAAAGTTAAGCTTACCTTGTAAAAAAGTTTTGTTTTGTTTTAATAATTTTTAAAAGAATTCTTTAATTTGGGGGCAGCAGTTAGCATAATGGCTATGTCACTGGACTCCCATGTAGTTGAGATTTGAGTCCTGGACCTGGGGGCTTAAACTCACGCCCGACGTGTGTGTGTGTGTGCGTGCCCAAGATCCTGAGAGAATGGAATAGAAGGGATTATGGCATGACCAATCCCCCCTGGGGGGTGATTTCTCGTTTTCTATCTCTCTGTCTCTGTCTGTCTGGCAAGTGCACGTGCCTATTAGCAAAAACCTCTTCAAAAAAAAAGAATATGATACATGAAATTAAAATCTCCCTCAGAAGTATTAAAAGTAGATTAGATCACACAGGAGATTGAATCTTAAATGTAGAAGACAAAACCTCTCACCTAGAAAAAAGTTTCAAAAAGACTGAGAAAACAACAAAGAAAAATGAGGATAAAATACAAGAAATACTAGATACCATCAAGCACCCCAACATCTGGATAATGGGTATACCAGAAGAAGAAGAAAATAACAAGGGCATTGATAATTTATTTCATGAAATCACCTGAAAGAAAACTTTCCAGACATAGAGAATATCCAGACCCAAGAAATACATAGGACCCCAAACAGAATCAACCTGAGAAGATCCTCTTCAAGGCACATTACAGCCAGATTGGACAAAGCCACAAAGACAAGTTACTAAAATTGGCAAGAGGGAAACGTCAAGTTACTTACAAAGTTCACCCCATCAGGCTAACATCAGACTTCTTGTCGGAAACAATGCAGGCAAGGAAAGAATGGGGAAATATAGTCAAAGTGTTAAATGAAAAACAATTTCAACCAAGAATACTATACTCAGCAAGATTATCCTTCATATGGGGAAAAAAAGTTTAAAACATTCTCGGATAAACAAAACCTGAAAGAACTTACCAACTCCAGACCAGCTCTTCAGGAGGTTATGAAGGGAGTGCTATACCAGGAAAACTAAAAAGTCATATAGACAGTTATAAGAAAACAAAAAACAACTAAGAAAATGGCTCACTTAATGATAGGAACAGGTCTGGGAATATCGATAATAACATTGACTATTAATGGATTAAACTCTCCAATTAAGAGATACAAACTGGCTAAATGCATCTAAAAAAAAGAAAGAAAGAAACCCTCTATCTGTTGCCTACAAAAAACGCATCTTATGGATAAAGACATAAATAGACTAGAAGTGAAGGGATGGAAAAAGATATTCCATCCAAGTGGAAATCAAAAAGGGCAGGAGTTGTGATATTGATTTCAGACAAAATAGGCTTCAAGACAAAGACTGTAAGAAGTGACAAAGAAGGGCATTATATTATAGTAAATGGGCTAATTCATCAAAAAGACATAAGACCTGTAAATATCTATCCACCCAACTCAGGAGCACTGAAATGCTTGTAGGGAAGACTTCTGGAGTTAAAAGGAGAGATAGGGTGCAACACTATAATTGTTGGGGATCTCAACACCTCATTATCTCCTTTACACAGATCTTCTAGACAAAAAATAGATACAAGACCTAAATGATACTATAAATCGAATGGCCTTGACAGACATCTATAGAACTTTCTACCCTAAGACCACAAAATATACATTTTTCTCACCCTGGCATGGGACCTTTTCAAAGACTGACCACATGATAGGACAAATCAAGCCTTTATAGATTAAAAGGCGTAGAAACTATATTCAGCATCTTCTCTGACCATGATGGAATTAAACTCAATATTAATTTCAAGAAACACTTTTGAAAATACACAAACACAAGGAAACTAAGCAATCTACTTATGAATGACTTAACTACTGAAAAACTTAAGTCTGAAATCAAAAACATTTATGGAGACAAATGATAATGAGTACATGAGCTTCCATAATCTGTAGGGCACAGCAAAAACAGCCATAAGAGGGAAATTCATAGCAATTAGTGCACCTAAGAAAAAGATGGAGGGACCAGCAGTTAGCGTAATGGTTATACAGCTGGACTCCCACGTAGTCGCCTGCGGTTCGAGTCCCAGACCCGGTGACTTAAAACTCATGCCGGGCATGTGTGCATGCGTACCCAAGATCCCAAGAGGAGAATGGAAGAGAAGGGATTGCGGCATGACCATCCCCCCTGGATGATACAAGTTTCCATAACCTATAGGACACAGCTAAAGCAGTCAAAGATCATTGCAATTAGTGTGTATGGAAAAAAAAAAAAAAAAGATGGAGAGGTGGCAAATTGAAAATCTAACATCATACCTCAGGGAATTGAAAAAACAACAACAATCACCCAAAAAATGCCAGATGAAAAGAAATCATAAAGATTTGAGCAGAAATACATTAAATAGAAAATAAATGAACTATATAAAAAATAAATGAAAGCAAAAACTGGTTCTTTGAAAAGATAAACAAGATTGATCCACCATTAGCTAAACTGATGAAGAAGAAAGAAAGAAATCAGATAAATCAAATATGCAATAAAACAGGCAATATTACAACAGAAATACAAAACTTCATTGGAGGACACTATGAGAATGCATTTGATTCATAAAATACAACATCCCTTCATGATTAAGACTCTCAACAAGATAGGTATAGAAGGGTCATTTCACAACACAATAAAAGCCATACATGAAAAATCTATAGCTAGCATTATACCAAATGGGGGAAAGCTAAAAGCTTTTCCACTAAAACCTGGTACTAGACAAGGCTGCCCACTTTCTCCACTGCTTTTTAATATAGTACTGGAAGTCTTAGCCAATGAAATCAGAAAAAAGAATGATATAAAAGGCATTCGAATAGGTAAAGAACAGTTTAAAATATCTTTATTTGCAGGTGATATGATGGTATACTTAGAAGATCCAAAAGTTTCAATGAAAAAACTTCTTGAAGTAATAAATACAGCAAAGTAGCAGGATAAAAAATGAACATCCAAAAATCTATAACATTTCTATATAGGAACAAGTTGAATGAAGTAGAGCAGAAGAAAGAAATCCCTTTTACCATAGTCACAAAATGTATAAGATACCTAGGGATAAGCCTAACTAAGGAAGTCAAAGATCTTTACAAAGAAAACTGTGGGCACGCACGCACACACGCCCGGCATGAGTTTAAGCCACCAGGTCCAGGACTCGAACCGCAGTTGACTACATGGGAGTTCAGCGACATAGCCATTACACCAACTGCTGGTCCCAAGCCTATCTTTTTAATAAATTAGATAGTTGAAAGCAATGCTTTTTAAAAGTTGTACAAATTTCCCTTTCATCTATTTTCTTTAATATTGACCTAAGCTAGGACATAAAAATTCTGTCAGAGGGTCCAGGAGGTGGGGTGGTGATCAAGGTGCTAGATTCCCATATGCCAAATGCAGTTTGAGTCCCAGACCTGGAAGTTTGAAAATTGTGCCTGATGCAGGTGCATGCATGGCCAAAATCTCAGGAGGAGAATAGAGGAAGAGGGATTGCAGCATGGTCACACCCCTTCCCCTGGGGGGGGGGGGATTTCTCACTTTCCCTCTCCCTGTCTCTCTCCAATGAGTGTGCACACCCTATATGGCAAATAAAACCTTTAAAAAAAAAAAACGTGGAAAAGGAAGGACACGCTAAACCCAAAACAATAGAAGGGAAGTAATAATAAAGATCAGAACAGAAATAAATGAATCTCAGTTCCTGTGGGGGACATGACCATGCCCCATTGGGGAGTTTCTCTCTCTCTCTCTCTCTCTCTCTTTCTCCCTGTCTCTGTCTCTCTCCACCACCACCACACTTTCTCTCTCTGGTGAGTACATATGCCACCTGGCAATTAAAACAAAAAACAAAAAAACTTTATCTGATAACACACTCAATGCTATAAAACTGAATGTTTTCTCTCTAAGATCAGAAACAATGCAAGCCTGTACTATCTAACCAAATCTATTTAACATCGTATAGCAGTTCTTATTCAATGAAATAAGTAAAAAAAAAAAAAAAAGAAAGAAAAAAGATACAAAAAGCATAAAGATTGAAAAGGCTGAAGTGCTACTTACTTTATACACAAACATCCTAAAGAAAATATCCTATGACATGCTGAAACATCCTAAAAAATCTACAAAATAACTTAGAACTAATAAGCGAATTCATCAACATTGCAGAATACAAGTTTGCTATATTTTAATTTTTAATTTCCATATATCAAAATTTAAATTTTTAAGTTTTATTTTATTTATAACTGAAACATATTACAAATTTATGGGTACAGTGTTAAAAACATCAATTACAATAACACACAAAAATAAAATACTTAGGGAGTACTTCCCCTAAGTGTTAATAAAATATTTTCAAGATCTCCATATAGAAAACTAAAAACCATTATACTTAGAAACAGAAGAATCTAAATAGCAAAATAAGTTTATGGGTGGAAAAGCATAAGAACTGTAAGATATTTTATATACTTGAAAATGGTCAAGAAAATAGACTATAAATGTTCTCACTACAAAAACAAATGGTAAGTATATAAAGTAATGGGTATGTTTCATTAGCTTGATTTATCCTTTCTATAACATATACAAATATTAAAACATCATGTTGTACACAATAAATGTATAGTTTTTGTCCAATAAATAAACTAAAGCTGTAATATTGGTGTGTGTATGTATATATTTGAATACATGTATAATCAGCTCTCTGTAATCATGGGTTCCACATCCAGAGGTGCAACCAACTACAGATCAAAACAATTTGGGGGAAAAAAACCACTAAATAATAACAAAATAATAAGAAACTATTTAAAAATTTAAATACAGTACAGTGTTTACAGTGCAGTAAACATAGTGGTATTAAGTATTATGAATAATCTAGAGACAGTTTGAAGCACACAAGAGAATATACATTAGTTATATTTAAATATTATGTCAAGGACTTGAACATCTATGGATTTTGGTAACCATCAAGGGTTCTGGAGCTGTGTGTGTGTGTGTGTGTGTCCCTATAGTTAATATTCTTATACATAGATATAAAAATATAGTCCTACTCTTGTCAAATATATTTGGTAAATTGATTTTGGACAAAGGCGCCAATGTAATCTGGTAGGAAATAAACAGTCATTTTGAAAATTGGCACTGCCGCCACAGAATATGTGTATGGAAAAAACATGACTTCTGACCTTTACCTCATATCATAGACAAAAATTAATTTGAAGTGTATCATAAATCTAAACATCAAAACTAAAATTATAAAATTTCTAGAGGACATGATAGAAAATATTCTATTTGGCCAAGGGATAAGAAAAGGCTTCTTAGGATCTAGATCAAGAAATTGTGAAAGCAAAATTGATAAACTGGACATCAGAATTAAAACTTCTAATACTTAAAAGACACTGTCTTTTAAAAGACAATTTTATTTATTTCAAAAGGAACTTGAAAGATAAGCCACACACTGAGAGAAAATATATGAAATGTATATATCTGAAAAAGAACCCATATCTGGGACCAGCAGTTAGCATAATGGCTATGTTGCTGGACTCCCATGTAGTCAACAGCGGTTCGAGCCCCAGACCCGGTGGCTTAAACTCACGCCAGGCATGTGTGTGTGCATGCCCAAGATCCCAAGAGGAGAACGGAGGAGAAGGGATTGTGGCGTGGCCATCCCCCTTGGGGGAGTGATTTCTCACTTTCTGTCTCTCTGTCTCTCTCTGTCTGTCTGGTGAGCGCATGCGCCCTATAGCAAAAACCTTTCAAAAAAAGCAAAAAGCTATTTGTTTCAAATATATATTACTTTTCTTATTAAAGAAATCAAATTAAATTAAATTTTAAAATTTTTAAAAATTTATTTGAGTGAAGAATTAACTGTACGCTTGTTGTATCACAGGTTAGATCATTTCTAAAACTATTTAGTCCTATTGGGGTGCTGGAAAATCTGAAGTTCTGACAGTCTTTTTAATAATCTTACTATTCTGGAAAGATCAGAATTTATATAAATATTCTACCTAAACATATTTTCTAGTGATGTAGATGGACAACTTCCAATGACTAAGTGACTCTTTATCTGTTCTAGGTGAACTGTACTATAGTAATGAACATTTTAAGTGCCATTATTGCAACGATTGGTCTGATTTTATTATCATTGGAGCTTTTATTATATAAAATAAGTTCAGGAACTCCTATTTGGCCACATGTAAGTACCAGATTTCTATGAGAATTTCTTCACAATTTTAGAGTTACATATTAAATTCCTTGGAGATGGGAACATATTTGAGTATTATGCAAGACATGAAGGTGAGTTTCAATATTGGTTTACTCTTTGGCATATGCATCTACTACAAATGTGATTCAACGTACGGTTATATATTTCTAAACCTAGGAATTCTAAAACCTGAAGTAAACAAATGGAGGGTATTACAAAAATTAATAGATCTATTTTTGTGTAATTAAGCATTATATTCCATTTTGGACCTACCTGGTACTGATGATATGTTTAAGATGGACTGCCCGGTTCTCCCCAGGTACCTGCATCTCTAAAGCTAGTTATTTTAAGTCTTACGAAATCAAGTTTGTTATAGCAAGACTTGATCTTCAAAGAAGGAAATGACATTGTTGTATACCTATGATATCCAGGGATTTATGTTCAATAACAGGAGAAGATAAAGCTGAACTCTACACATGGAGTTTGGAATGCCTTCGTACTCAGTTCCATATGCACATGACTGTATGGACATGTTGACACTGTCTGCCTCGTATCTGTCAGTTTGTCAGACATCCCTGTGAGACTGTTGAAGTGTGTCCATATTTGTACTTAGTATCTATGCATGTCTGTGTCTCTGTGTGTGTAAGACTATGTTCATATGTGCACTTATCTATATATGTTTGTTGATAGAGAAGAGGAAAGGAGGGCAAAGTGATGGCAGTCAGCACTAAGCGAGTTGTGTAGGAACTGAAGCCGTAGGACCAACGTCTTCTCTGTAGATTCCTATCCTTCTGTTCTATCCCATCTGTCCAGGACTTACACAAATCGAGATAGCTGGGACTTTGACCAAGACCAGAAAACAACTTTTCTAAATTAAGCCAAATAGATATTGCCTGTGTTTAAGTTCCTTACCTAGTTAAGCAAGGTCTCCTTACTTCAATATTCAAAACTCTTGGTTAATTAGCTAGTTCCAGAACATATATTGGTTTGCATTTGGCTGGATTTTTATCTATTTCTATGTCTCTTTGAAAATGATTTTATAGTGATCAGGGTTGCAGACTTCCTAGGAAATCATTTACGTCTCTGATTCCATACAGAAACCAACTTAGAAATCTTTTTTTTTTCTTTTTTTGTTTTTCTGCTATTTAGGGTGGGTGTGCTCACCAGCAAAGTGATGGCAGTCAGCACTAAGTGAGTTGTGTAGGAACTGAAGCCGTAGGACCAACGTCTTCTCTGTAGATTCCTATCCTTCTGTTCTATCCCATCTGTCCAGGACTTACACAAATCGAGATAGCTGGGACTTTGACCAAGACCAGAAAACAACTTTTCTAAATTAAGCCAAATAGATATTGCCTGTGTTTAAGTTCCTTACCTAGTTAAGCAAGGTCTCCTTACTTCAATATTCAAAACTCTTGGTTAATTAGCTAGTTCCAGAACATATATTGGTTTGCATTTGGCTGGATTTTTATCTATTTCTATGTCTCTTTGAAAATGATTTTATAGTGATCAGGGTTGCAGACTTCCTAGGAAATCATTTACGTCTCTGATTCCATACAGAAACCAACTTAGAAATCTTTTTTTTTTCTTTTTTTGTTTTTCTGCTATTTAAGGTGGGTGTGCTCACCAGAAAGACAGAGACAGGGAGACAGAAAGCGAGAAATCCCCCCCTCCCCAGGGGGGATGGCCATGCCGCAATCCCTTCTCCATTCTCCTCTTGGGATCTCGGGCACGCATGCACAAGCGCCCAGCGTGAGTTTAAGCCACTGGGTCCAGGACTCGAACCGCAGTCAACTACATAGGAGTCCAGCAACATAGCCATTACACTAACTGCTGGTCCCTTCCCAGCTTAGAAATCTTAAGCTACTTGCTCAGGGTCACAAGGCTAGTCACTTGATTACACATCTAATCAAGGATGGCCTAAATTCCAAGTCATTTCACCATACAAAATTGAGCCTTAATAGAAATCAACTCAGTGGCACATCAGAGAAATATTTCATTGCTGTAGGCAATGTCAATGTGTCAACCTTCTCCGATGGATACCTTAAAGTGATAGCTTAAATAAATATAAACCTCAAGATATTACTAAAATTGGTTACATATGCATAACAGGAATTACTTACTTTATTGTATTGAAGTTCAGTTGTGGCCTTAAGTCTTTCATTTTTCTAATTCATC
This sequence comes from Tupaia belangeri chinensis, assembly GCF_000334495.1. Lineage (NCBI taxonomy): Eukaryota > Metazoa > Chordata > Mammalia > Scandentia > Tupaiidae > Tupaia > Tupaia belangeri. The sequence continues at coordinate 226,013 of NW_006203048.1, read as the reverse complement.
CCTTGAAGCACCAATGTTCCTATTAGCAGAAAATCCATGCTCTTTTCTTTGAGTGCCCTCCTTTTCCCCCTTCCTGTCAACCTTCTGAAGTTATTACACAACACTGGGAGTCCCCCTTCCTGTCAACCTTCTGAAGTTATTAAACAAAAATGGGAACCAAAAGTTCAGTATTGACTCCCACTCCCTAGTTAATAACATCTTGGGGCATTTCAACAGTCCATCATGCATGCCTATAATTTCCACTGCCATGCCTCTGTTAATATTAAGTGGTGTTATTTTTTAACATAATCTGAATAGCCGATGGTGGCCTCACAAAAGTGCTTTTGGTTGGACCTCTATGCTATAGATAGTACAAATATTAAAATTATTACAGATTCTGAGGGCCAGTCCTATGACTTAGTATTTAAGGGTGCTGGATCCCATATGGCTGACTGCAGTTCAAATCCTGGCCCTGATGGCTTGAAAAACACATTGGGTGTGTATGTGTGCATGCTCAAAATCCCAACAGGATGAAGAAGTGAAGGAGAAGGGATTGCGGCATGACCGTGCTCCATTGGGGGTTGTTTTTCTCCTCTGTCTCTGCCACTCTCTAACAAACACTCTCTGGCAATTAAAAGAAGATTAGTACAGATTCCATATTCTTGTTCTCAGCCCAAATATCTGTAAGGACATGAGCCTATTGGGGTGCATAGTCAGAGGCCCAATTCCAGCAGGAAACAGCCTGCCTGTAAGACATGTAAGCCCGTATGCTGAGTACAAGCTACAAACCCAAACTTTTCCTTCATCACTATGAGTTCCTATTGTATTTAGGGCCCTTTCCTTACAATGGGGAATTTTAGACACCTTTCCATTAAAAAAGTCCTGTAACACTAAACCTCACGGTATCTCAATTCCATCTTCTCTGGAGGTTCATTAGCCTTAATGAAAATTTGCTGATCTTATCCACAGCAACAAACAGGAAAGCGTAATCAATGATTCTCATTATTCATTTGGCAAAAATTTATCAGCTTATCATTATTCTCATTTTCTAGTATGTTCATTATGATCAAATTATTTTATATGTATTATCAAAAACATAAAAAAAATTCAGCTGTTGAGGGTAGAGGTTATAGTGGATAGTTTTTCTCTTCTATTTTTCTTCTTCCTGGTATCTTATGATAACTTTTATTGTTTTGAAGTGTTAACATATGGAGATCTATAAGGAATGTATATTTTTTTCTTTTTGATACAGGTAAGTGGCAACATGCTTTCAGAATATTTGTTCCTATTTACCTTTCTGGAGTTGTTTTTGTCAGTTTTAGTGACCTCCTGGGCATACGAAGCAAAAAGAACATAATAAAGATACAGTAAGTATCTCATTTCTTCTCTGGTGAATCAGAAGATACTGTTTTGTAATCCAAGCCCTATTTTAAAGAACCATGGTTTGGGTAATAATTTAGGGTAGTGTCGTCTCTAAGCTGTAGTTGTAAGTAGGCGAAAATACTCTGCACTCATTGTTGTGCCCTGGATAGGTCTCTCTACAGTTGAAGGTAATAATTTGCCCTATATAAAAGTGTTTTAATTTATGGGATAATTTTATATCCACTCTTGTGAGAGAATAAGGTAAGAGAGAGATGATTTCGTGACTCGGGTCTCCTTATTCCCCTGTAAGCAAAAAGCTTTGTAGAGGTTGTTACCAGGCACAGGGTTATGGGAATGCTAAAGTCTTAAACCTGCAATTCTCAAAATTTGGAAAAATGAGTTGAATATTAAAGTGTAGAAACTTTAGTGTCTTCGAACCCCAAGATTTTGAGGTAACTGGTGAATTGGGAAACATGTAAAACCTTTTTCTATAAAGCTATTTTCCAATTTCCTCCACAGCTACTATTTCAGTCTAAAGGTAAAATTTATCACCAGTTGACCCAAACTTCACTAAATCAGAGAACTTTCAGGAGAGATGTATCTGTCCCTCCTTCCAAATGCCAACCACCTAAGAACAACTCAGAAGGGCATGGTTAAAATAAAGGAGAGGGTGATTTGTGCATATACCCTAGAACAGAAGCACAGGGAAGTTTAGGAAACTTCGGCCCTCTGCTTATAACCACTTTCAAATCTCAAAAAATCTGATCCTTTCCCCTGGACTTTTACCTAGGCTTTAATATCTCTAGGCAACCATTCTGTTCTTGAATTAGCTCAACTTCTATAGTTTTTCTATGGGAAACACCATAGATACTTAGAGCTTCATCAAGCACCTAGAAATTTACAACAAGCCTAAGGCTTACTTTCAATCCTAAATTTTTCTACTGAGCTCTAGACTCACATTTCCAACTTTTCAGTAGAGATTTTCCTCATATTATTCCCAAATATTTCAAATAAAATACATCTAAAACTGAACTGATATCTGAACTATTTCACCTATAGTAATTTCTTTATCTCTTTTCCATTTAAGAGCATCTCCAGCCACCTGATTTCCCTGGCCAGGATGCTGAAATACACTCCCAAATTGAAACAATCCAACAATCCCTTTTTATATAATCCCCTAAGTATATTGCAGTGTGCCATCCTTTCCATCATCTCCTAAAATTAAAGTTTAGGTGGACAACACTTACACTTTGAAAGCCTGATATTCTAGTACAACATTTATTTCTGTAAACGTTTTGCCCCCATGTGCTTTCTTTACCTCATTTCCCACCACTCACCACCACACTCTGCTCCAGCCATATTAATTTACTTACCATTCTATAAGTATACCTCATTTAGTTTACCATATTAATCAGCAGATAGTCTTGCTTAAATCTCTATTTTGAATTATTCCGATAAAGTTAGAAGAAATTATCAGTTAAATTTTTTTCTTTGAATTTCCCACTTTCTCTCCTTCATTTGGACTTCAAGTCATTTTCTTTTAAAAACATGTGAATTTGGGGACCAGCAGGTGGTGTGGTGGTTAAGGCACTGGACATTCCCATATGGCCAACCATGGTTCAAGTCCTGGACCTGGTGGCTTGCTTGCTCTCTCTCTCTCTCGTCAAAATAAAAAATAAGTAAATGAATAAATAAAATTTAAAATAATTTTTTTAAATAAATAAATAAATAAATAAATAAAGCATGTGGTGCTCGCTTCGGCAGCACATATACTAAAATTGGAATGATACAGAGAAGATTAGCATGGCTCCTGCGTGATGGTGACACGCAAATTCGTGAAGCGTTCCATATTTTTAAAACTTATGGCACGGGAATAAAGTCAGCATAAAATAAATGTAAATAAAAGTAAAAAAATAAATAAATGATAAATAAATAAAAGCCTGTGAATTAGATGCCATTCTAGAGAACTTAAGAGTCTTTAAAACCTGGTATCTGGGGAACCAGCAGTTAGCATAATGGCTATGTCGCTGGACTCCCACGTAGTCGACCGCAGTTCGTGTCCCGGACCCGGTGGCTTAAAACTCACGCCGGGCGCGTGTGCGTGCATGCCCAAGATCCCGAGAGGAGAATGGAGGAGAAGGGATTGCAGCGTGACCATCCCCCCTGGGGGGTGATTTCTCGCTCTCTGTCTCTATGTCTCTCTCTGTCTGTCTGGCGAGCGCACGTGCCCTACAGTGAAAATCTCTCCAAAAAAAAAAAAAAAACCTGGTATCTGGATCACTGATTGTCTTTCTTTAAGTAAAGTGGTAAAATGGAGAGCAAAAGGTCCATCTAAAGGCATTCGAATTCATAATATAAAAAAAAATTATTTTAAATTAATGGTTCTAGTGAAAGCAAGTGAACAAATACATACTATACACATACAGGCACACAGATGTTATTCTTCATACTCTTCTGAATAAAATGAAAAAAGACCATGGAATGAACAAAAAGATACATTTTCTACTCAGGCTAGATAGAATTTTTTTTTCTTTTTGGAGAGGTTTTTGCTATAGGACGCGTGCACTCACCAGGAAGACAGAGAGAGACAGAAAGAGAGAGAGAGAGCGAGAAATCACCTCCCAGGGGGTATGGCCACACCCCAATCCCTTCTCCTCCTTTCTCCTCTTGGGATCTTGAGCACGCATGCACATGCACCTGGTGTGAGTTTAAGCCACCAGGTCCAGGACTCTGGGAGTCCAGCGACATAGCCATTACGCTAACTGCTGGTCCCGAGGCTAGATAGAATTTTAATTAGTAGGTATTCAACTCTATATTTAATGCAATTTCATTTGAGTAGAAAACTGTGCACCCTTATATGATCAATCTGTGTCTTGGGGACTATCTATTCATATAGCACTATCTGTGACTTTCAACCTAAAGAAACAAAAAAAAAATGAAAAAGGGAGTAAGGGAGAGAAAGAGGGAAGACAGAAACTAAAAAATAATCAAATTTTCAAAATATTACTCAAAATCCTATAGTATTTTTATTTAAAGTGTATGAATGATCAATTTACTAACACCCAACTTACCTCAGATCCTTCAGGATATCCTTTTCCTGCATATTAAAGGACCTCAGACAAGGAGGAAAATTTAGTGGAGAATGAAGAACTTCATTCTGTTCAAGAGGCCTCTTGGAAAATGTAATTCAATTATGTCCATCTCAGTATATTCTTTCTCCCATTTCACTAATAAAAATTAAAAATCAATGAAAATGATTGTTTTTTTTTTCTGTGTGGGAAGCTCAGCATAAATTTACCTCAGGTTGTGTATTGTCAGCCTAAATTTAGGGATTCTTCCATACAAGAAAAATTCTATGAATGGGCACCTGTGTCCAGTGTGGAATCCAGATCTAATATTGATAGGCTGATGTAGTAAATGCTGAATCAAGAAAATCATCTTGTGAAAAGCAAAATTAGCACAAATCATAAACTGTCCCATTGCCTGTGAAAGCCTCTTAACAAATCGGCTCTAAACACTATTTCTAATGTTTCTTTCTTATGGGATAATGTTAAAATATGCATAACCTTACCTACAGTGTAGAAGGTATTTTATAGTTAGCCATATCCTTACGTTATTGAGAGTACATAAATTAATGTCTGCTAGATTTTAATTTTTATATAAAGCCCAGCTCCCAAAATGTTACTTCTTTTTGCCCACAATTTTACTCTATGACTTACAACAGTTTGAATTTTATGAATATTTTAGGTAAATTGCATTAGAAGTATTTTGTTGTGTTTGTTAGGACCCTTCCATAATTTTGAAAATTTTCTGTGTCTTCCACACCCTGCTTCCACTTCTCTCTCTTCATAAGAAACTTTCATTGTGTAAAATATGTATTTTGGGGATTTTAATTTTTTGAGGTTTTTGCCTTAGGGTATGTGCTGTTACCAGAGAAAGAGAGACAGACAGTGAGAGAGGGAAAGTGAGGAATCAAGCCACTCTGCAATCCCTTCACCTCCATTCTCCTCCAGGGATCTTGGGCATGAACACACATGGGCCAGGCATGATTTTCAAGCCACCAGGTCCAGGACTCAAACTGCAGTCAGCCATGTAGGAGTCCAGCGACATAACCACTACACCATCTGCTGGTCCCAAAATATGCATATTTTTATTTTTAAGTGTTCACAGAAGATATATGATATTCTATTATAGGCGTGTAGTTGTAATTCATGTAGATCATATGGACACATACATGTATAATACTTTTCTCCTGTCAGCAGTACATACTTTTTAAAGAACTGTTTAATTGTGTTATTATTTTTATTTTAATTTGCTGTAGGGCACATGTGCTCACAAAAGAGAGACAGTGAGAAAGGGAAAGTGAGAAAGCAAGCCACCAGATCCAGGACTCAAACTATTGTCGGCCACGTGAGAGTCCAGTGCCTTAACCACCACATCATGTTCTGGCCCCTCAGCAGTACATTTTTAAGATTTACCCAAGATGCTGTCAGTACCTCTATCCATTGATTTTCTTTTAAGGTTTTTGCCATAGGGTGTGTGTGCTCACCAGAAAGAGATAGTGAGAGGGAAAGTGAAAAATCGCCCCTGGGCAGGGGTAGCCACCACTGCAATCCATTCTCCTCTATTCTCCTCCTAGATTTTGGTCAGGTGCACACACGTCTCCAGCATGATTTTCAAGTCCAAGACTTGAACCACAGTTAACCACGTGGGAGTCCAGTGCCTTAACCACTGCATCACCTGCTGGCCCCTATCCATTGATTATTTTATCTTTTTAGAGAGATTTTTGCTATTGGGTGCATGAGCTCACTGGAGAAACAGAGAGAGACAGAGAAACAGAAGGCAAGAATTCACGCCCCCATGTAAGATCCCACAATTCTTTCCCCTCCAGTGTCCTCTTGAGATTTTGGGCATGCACACACGCACATGCACCCAGCGTGAGTTTTAAGTCATTGGGTCCCGGACTCAAACCACAGTCGACTACCTGGGAGTCCAGCAATGTAACTATTATATAATCTCCTGGTACTTTTATCCATTGACTTCAAATGCTGCCTAATAGTCTGTGGCATGCATCCAGCACATTCTACACTTACTTTCTCAGTAATGGACATCTAGATGGCCTCATCTTGCACCCTTAAATAATTTAGTTGGTATGTGAACTCTTTGAGAGTGACATACCATACACACACACATACACACATGCATTTGCTCACAAAGTGAAAGAATTTCCTCTATTCTTCCTAAAGAATTATTTTATTTAGTTTTATTTATTTTAATTTAATCAGAGAGAGACAGAATGAGCCAGAGAGAGAGAGAGAGAAAGAGAGAGTGAGAAAGCAAGCCACCAGGTCCAGGACTTGAACTGGGGTTGGACATGTGGGAGTCCAGCACCCTTAACCACCACACCACCTGTTGGCCCCTGAATTTCCCCTATTTAGAGCAGTTCTCTTTATGTTGTGCACTTTTTCTTCAGTCTATTCTGTACACTATCGATGTCCTAAGCTTTCACGAGTTTTGGTCTACCAATAGTGTCACGTCTTATTTTCCAATGTGGCAAGGGATTTTCCTTTTATTTCCATTTCTCAGAATTGGAGTTCATACGAGACATAAGTACTATCTGTGCTGTGTACCTTCATGAACTAGAAAACCACAATGGCAAGAGATTTAAATACATGCATGTAGAGAAAAAAAATATGTAATAGAAAGTAAGATTTGAATTTATTGGAGAGAAAAAGGTAATTGATAATATATAAGGACCATAAGCCCTTGAAAGAAAATGAGGTTAAAAGCACAGGAACAGATATACATTTAGAACAAAAAAGGATAACTACTGGATTGTTTGGAAAGTCATGATGTATTTTTTTCTCTGTTTTCTCATGCAAAAATGTATTACGACTTTTCCGACAACCCAATAATTCTTTTTCATTGTTGTTGTTTTGCTGTAGGGTACATGACTTGCTGAGAAAGAGACAGAAAGAGAAAGAAAGAAAGTGAGAACGCACTTCCCAGGGGTAATGGCCATCTACAATCCCTTCTCCATTCTCCTCTTGGGATTTTTGAGCAGACACACCCATATGCCCAGCATGTCTTTTCAAACCACCCGTCCAGGACTCAAAACACACAGTCGGCCATGTGGGATGCAGTTGCATTAAACTCCACGCCATCTGCTGGCCCAGGACAACTAATTCTTAGTAAGTAATAAAATAGCGAATAATTAGTTCTTGTGTAAATACATATTGGGAAGACATGAAGGAAAAACATAAGTTCCTTGTTTTTCCTTTAAAATAAGTGGCAAAGCAATTATGTAAGAGAGAAGAGTGATAGTTAGCAAAGTACTTGTTTAAGGTAAGAGTTACCAGGAATCAGACAAAAATGACCAGATGATAGTCATTGAATTAATGAGAAGCACAGTTGAAAACACTGGGATTTCAGATGACATATTTGTTGTGGTACATATCCTTGTGATTGTGAAGGGTTTCATATGATTTATCCCACACAGAGAAGGTGGAATTACAAGGTGAGAACTTTGCATTTATGGGTAATGAGTTGAGCCTTTTTTTTTTTACATTTTTTTCTTTATTTACATTCATTCACTGTACATCATTATAACATACAAAATGAGATTTTTCCATTGAGAATACACTGTATATTGGCTCAATCAAGCACATCAACATATGTGTTATTGTCAACAAATCATTTTCCATTTCTTGTTTTCTGTATATTTTGCCTTTTTTCCCATCCTTGATTCCCTATCTCACCCTCTGCCATCTCCCACCCTCCTTCCACACTGTGTCTGGTATCTATTGTTGCTTTCTATGCCTCCCCCATTTTATTGTTTCACTAAATATCTTAATAAATCTAAATATTTTCAATAGCAAGCACAGAGTTAAGTCTTTAAGATTAGACCGAATGAGAAAGGGATGATGGTAGAAAACTT
>NW_006203048.1:205612-217159 GCF_000334495.1 Tupaia belangeri chinensis | reverse complement strand
AGAGAGAAAGTAATCTGAAACAAGGATGCTAACACATTAAATGCCTTTCTGAGGATTAAACAAAGTGCCACATCCAAGAGGACAGAATGTTCAATGGCAGCCCCTCTGGGAACATGAACTTGAAGATGGATCCCCCTCCGGACAGTACAATCAGAAGTCAAGGCCCCTTCATCCTAACCTAGCATGAGGAGAATCTGTTCTGCAAATGGCGATCAGATGAAGTTTCAACCCTAATCCTTGTCCACATTGACATACACCCTTGAACAAGGTTCCAGTTTCAGAGCCTGGTCTCATTTAACACAAAGAATAGCCCTATATAGGGAGGCACGATATATGAGAGTTGAAGGATGGCTGATTTTGATCATAGAACAGGGTATTACAACTAGAATACAAGAGAGAATCAGCTCCAGATGACCACAAACTATATGGTAGTGATTTCATTCACTCATACATTTACCAAAAACTATTTATTGACTACCTACTATGGACCAGATGTAATTCATGCTTCTAGAAACAACAATAGATAAGACACTGCCCTGGTGGTGTTTACATCCTAAGGAAAGTAGGTCAGTGATCCTATATAGATCACACACTAGTCAATAAAGCATGTATATAAAATTTAAAAGGCCTTTCCTTATTCTTCCTCTTGAAAATTATTCAAGCTATACTGACTCCTCTGCATTTCTCTTTATCTAGAAACAGTCCATTTCAGAAAGGAAAACCAATAGAGATTTTGATAAAGACTATACTGAATCTATAGATCCCTAAGAGGAATATAATCTTTGGAATATTTAATCTTCTGATCCATCAATGTCTGATGGCTTTCCACTTGCTTAGATATTTAATTTCATTCAAAAATGCTTTGTAGTTTTTAGTGTAGAATTTGTGTACTTTCATAAAAGTATCCCAAAGTATTTCACTTTTTCGATGCTACTGTAAATGAATTTGTTTCCTTGATTTTATTTTTTCATTCCTAGAGTAGAGAAATGTAATTGGTTGTGTACATTAATCTTGTATCCTATTACCTTTCTGGACTTTATTAGTTTTAAAGTGTATGTGTGTATGTGTGTGTATTCTTCAGAGTTCTGTATACAATATAATTTTATCTGCAAACAGAGGTAGTTTTCTTTCTTCCTTGAGCAGTATGAATGCCATTTATTATCTATTTATCTAGTAAATCTGTAATAGAGGCAAACCACTCACCAAGTGCATCCCAGTGTGACACAGTAGGAAACAGTTCCAACCATAAAGCATTCTGCCAGAAAATATGAACCTGCAACTACTCAAGCCTCTGTATATGACCAGTAGTTTACAGGAAATACGAGGGTAGGGAACCAAGTTAAATGACACTACACAGAAGCAATTTGGTAATTTCAGAATGTAGGAAATTATAAAGGATGAATGACTTAATTTTCTTAGTAAACATACATTTTTTAAAAAGAATGGTTTATTTATTTAATTTTTTTTTGTTATTATTATTTTTCAAGTTGACCACAAAGAGAGAGAAAGAGAGAAAGAGAAAGTAAGAAAGCAAGCCACCAGGTCCAGGACTCAAACTGTGGTTGGCCATATGAGAGTCCAGCACCTTAACTACCACACCACCTGCCAACCCCAACATAAAATATTTTTAAAAGGAAGAAAACTGGTCATGGAGTAGTAAGATTTAAGAGATATGGCAATGAAAAGTGATAAGCAGGACTTATTTGACTCACAATTCAAACAAACCATCTAACAAAGACAATCAGGAAGTTTGAATATAGATTAGATAGATATCCAATAAGAATAAGAAATTATAATTTTATTTGGTGTAAAAATGACATAAATTAATTTTTTTAGAAAACAACAAAAAATACTCCTTTTACTTTTTTAAGAATTATTTTATTTCATTTCTTTTATTTATTTTTAATTTATTTTTATTTTTTAATTTGTGATAGGGCACATGTACTCACTCAAGCAAGACAGCAAGAGAGAGAGAAAGTAAAAAAGCAAGCCATAGGTCCAGGACTTGAACTGAGGTCAGCCATGTGGGACTCCAGTGCCTTAACCACCACACCACCTGTTGGCCCCTCTTTTACAAGTTTTAATACATATTGTAATGAACATGAGATAATGTATTGTTTGGTCTGGAGAAAAACAAATGGATGAAAATGAGAAGGACAGTTGATAAACAAGGTTGCAAAGTATAATAGTTAAGGCTGGGTGATATCTACATGGGATTCATCATATTTTTTCTGCGTGTTTGACATTTTCCTTGACAAAAAAAAAAAAAATTGCACAAAAAAATCTTCTGTAACGTTTCATTACCCCCATTGATAAAAACCCAAGTCCTAACAAGACTGAATGATCTGACTCTTCATCGCCTCTCTGGCTCCCTCTCTTCACTCACTGTGCCAGCTATACCCTCTTCCTTGAACACCTTTAGATGTTCTGCTACCATTGCCCGGCTACCATTCCTCATGCCAGGTACCCAGAAGGGTCTCCCTTCTTCTCTAGGCCTTTGAATACATGTCCTCTTTTCAGTAAGGACTCTCCCAACTGTCCTCATTCACATTTGCATCCACACTACATCCCTTTTATGATTTTTGTAATAACTGCAATTCCCCACAGGAAGTTAGTATTTTCAGGAAAATACCAGACAATAAATTACAAAGCAATTATAGAATTAAGAAATCTCCATTGTGAAATCCCTATTGGTATGATCTAAGTAAATATTTTTCTCTTTGACTCTTATTACTCTTAATATGTTATAAATTTTCCTTATGGCTCTTATTGATTATTGTAATACTATCTAATAAATAATATTGTTTACTATTTTTCCCTTCTTTATATAAGCCCCTGAGAGAGAAGGGTAACTTATCTGTTTTCTTCACTACTGTATCCACAGGACTAAACAAATAATGCCTTGTGCATACAGGCACTCAGTGAGAACTTATTAATTAACTGGGAAAGCACCAAACAAAGGATTTCAACAAACATTATTCCCATCTACTACTCATAATTAGCCACTGATGCAAACAACTTAGACCAGACTTTGTGATCATTCATTTATTCCTACTGTATGTCAGGAATAGTTGTTAAACACCAGGTATAAAAGGTACATTGTTGGGCTAGAAATAAAGTGAACCTTCAAAAATAAACCTGGCATGTGTGTGCATGCATGCTCCAAATCCTGGCAGAATGCAGAAATGAAGGAAAAAGGATTGTGACCCTACCATTCCTTGTTGGGGTGATCCTCTCTCTCTCTCTCTCTCTCATTCTCACTCTCTCTCACACACACAAACACACAAGCGTCTTGACTACTAAAAAAATTAAAATACATATGCACATACAACTGGTTTTACCACTAGAATATGTTTTTAGCACTAAAATATGTTTATGAAACAAACAGCTTTGGTCTTTAAAGTTCTGAGCACAAGCATGTGAGGTACCTGAGCAGGTATTATTACCACTCTACAGAATATATCTTTACAGAAACCCAAGAAGCTAACTGTTCTTCCCAGAGTCATACCCAGTACATCTTGTGAAAGATTCTTGGTGGCAGGGAGCTTCCGGTTGTCAAGGGATGTGTTTTTGTATTTAGTGTTGAGGCCTCCATGCGATCAGTTCGCCCAATGAGAGAGTCAGACACAGCCTGTTCCTCTAGGTGTCCCTGGTTCCAGTCAGGAAAGGGCGGCATCTCTGTGTGTCCACTACCCCACCCTTGTCCTGGGAGGCTGCAGGCTCTGCCACTGTGAGTGTCCATGCGGGTCTCTTGGTCGACACCCTAGCACAGCCGTGCTTGACCCTAACTGAAGCGTTGGAACCCTGGAAGGGGGCGGGGATGAGAGGCAGGATCAAGGAAGTAGCGGTTCCTGGTTTGAACTCCTCCAGCTGCGAGGCCCCAAAGTGAGGGCATTGCCAGTAGAATCACACCCTCTGGGCCTATCCGTGAGTCTAGGGTCCGGGTTGTCGCTGGTGCTAGAAATAAAGTTGGCACCTGCTGGGCAGGTTTTCCCAATAGCCCTAGTCCGGTGCTTCCCAACCACCTTCAGTTGGGAAGAACGCCAATTAAATAGCTCACAGTACTTTTATTTAAAATCCTCCAATCCCCCTTCTTCTGATATGTGTTTTCAATAATTGATCTGTTTTACTCCCATGACAGTCTCTGGGACAAAAGAAAGTCGGCTAATGTATAAAAGATTAAGCATGGTGACTTGGGGATCCCAGGGTCATGGGGAAAATTCTGGCAATAGTGACTCTTGCCTTCCACTTTTTGTTTTCTGGGGGTTTGGTGGGGTTTTGTTTGTTTTGTTTTGTTTTGTTTTGTTTTGTTTTGTTTTTTAGGGTTCTTTTTTTTTAGGCACAACAGGATACTTTAAAAAAAATTTAAAGACAAATACTGTGTGTCCTGTTTAACAAATATTGGGTGTCCACAGCAGAAGCTAAAGGACTCAATAACATAGAAGTAGAGAGAGTAATGCTAGAAACAGCGTGGGAGAAGGAGGAAGGAGTTCAGGGGAAATTGACTAACAGATACAAGTGTGCATGTAAACAAATGGAATAAGAGTATGGAACACTGTACCATAGGAGAGTAAAAGCAGTGGACAAAATATACTTCCAAAAAAAGAAAAGTAGAACAGATTTCAAATGTGCACAACATAATGTAATGCTGAATGCTGAAGATGCTGAATATATGTCCTTGATTTGATTATTACGCACTGTCTGCTTTTAAAAAACCACCCTATACCCCACAAAGATGTGTAATTATATGTAAATCAGAAATTGCAATGAGGAAAAGCAGTCATAAGCAAGGCCAGCTTTAGGGTGTGTAACCTGTTGTTGTACAAGTCTCACAAATAGAAGGGTCTTGCATTTGGTTTCATGTTCTTTTGTCACCTTCCTGAGCTCCTTAAAGGTTTTGAGATAGAGGCCCATATTTTATTTTAATCAGGAAAATTATGTGGTCAGTATTGATCATGGATGTCTGGCTAGAGTAAACCTTGGAAGAAGAAGAAAATGGTAATTGCAGAGCTATCTGGAGAGCTTGTACCATATGGTGAAAGCTGATTTATAAAATAATTGGAAATTTTGAAAGATGATTGTACTATCTTATAACTTGTTAATATCTTGTAAGCTGTTTTAATATCTTATGTGTCAGGCACAATGCTGCATGTATTATTTTTTCACATTTTATTAATTCACAAAAGATCTTAATTTAAATACTTTCAATAGCAAGTGCAGTGTGTATAAACATACCTATAAACGTGTGTCTGACTTTAGGCAGACAACTCAGTGAGTAGAATGAATACACTATAAGGTACTTCCTAGCTGAGGCTATGTAGCTTACTATGGTCATTAAGTAGGGTGTTTTTATTATGTATATATTTTTTTTAATTTCAAAAAAGCAGCTTTAGCTTTAATAAATGAAAATTTTAAAACGTTAAGAAAAACTTGCTTAAGACTTAAAGTCAGAAAAAAGAGTAGGATTCTGTTCAAACAGTAGGTAGATACTAAAAACTAAAAAAACAGATGTGGACAGAGCTAAAGTTTAGTAACAAGTGTACTGTAATTTTCTTCAGAAACATTTTTTTCTCCATTCACCCTTTTACCAAAGAGAGGCATAAACTAACTTATTTGCAAAAAAAATAAGTTTAGTCTCAATTTAGTCTGTTATTTGCACAAAGCCCCATAAGAATACTAATTGATTAGTTTGCTTTGTTGGAACCTTTTATAAAGAACTTCAGATTAGACTCTAAAAAACCTCCCAAGGCTACTGAGCCAAGTCAGGAACTCACCATCTGCCTGTGACTTTTAAGCACGTGTATTTGAATGATTTGGGGGCCTGTCAGGAAGTGACATTCTTTACTGACCTGCCCGGCAGAACTATTTATGGTGCCAGGCAGTCTTTCCAAGAGCTTCTGTTGGCTATCCTGATATCTACTTTAGTTCCTCAGTTTTCTGGTAATATCTCGAAAAATGATATTCCTATCAAAGCCCTGGCAATAACTAGTATTTCCTATTTCTGATGCAAGGAAACAGATATTATAGAACTTATGCAAATAATCATTCTGCCACAAAACAAGAATACTCCCAAATATTTTTCCAATTCCAAAGAGGTCAGGAAGGGAGTAAAGTTTGTATTTCAATTTCAAAAAAAAAAATAAAAATTTAACAAATTGCTGAACCTAACAACAGCTCAAAAGAAGACAAAAATCCTTAAATCTGGAAAACAAAACAGAATAAAATCAGTAATTTTTTAGTCAAAAGTCATAAAAGTCTGTTTCACCAGATCAGTCTCATGTAATTAATCTCTCTACTGTTGAATTTTCAGTGTTACTGTGGTCCGACCTTTCCACTTAAATTCTGGAAGTTAACCTTCAGTGTTGTTATGGCTCTTTCTGGACTTGTCCCTACCATTTAGTTGGCCATTTTCTTGGTTGTTTTTGTATACTTATTTCTATGTGTCTGTCTTTAGTTTTCCTGGTATAGCGCACTCCCTTCAGAACTTCTTAGAGAGCTGGTAAATTCACTCAGGTTTTATTTATCTGAGAATGTTTTTGCGTTTTCTTCCCATCTGAAGGATAATCTTGCCAGGTATAGTATTCTTGGTTGAACTTGTTTTTCACTTAACACTTTGAATATATTTTCCCATTCTTTCCTTGCTTGCATTGTTTTCTTTGATGTTATCCTGATGGAGTATCCTTTGTAGGTAACTTGATGTTTCTCTCTTGTCAGTTTTAGTATCTTATCTTTGTGGTTTTGGTCAGCCTGGCTATGATGTGCATTGGAGATCTTCTTGGATTGATTCTATGTTGGATCCTTTGTATTTCTTGGGTCTGGATATTTGAATGCCTCTCTAGGTTTGGAAAGTTTTCTTTCAAGATTTCATGGAATAGATTATCCTTATCCTTATTAGTTTCTTCACCTTCTGGGATACTGATTATCCAGATGTTTGGGCATTTAATGTATCTAGTATTTCCAATATATTATTCTGATTTTTTGGAGTTATTTTCTGTCTTTTTGGTGAATTTTTCTAGGTCAGAGGTTTTGTCTTCTACATCTGAGATTTGATCTTCTGCATGATCGAATCTGCTTCTAATACTTTTGAGGGAGGTTTTGATTTCCTGTATTACAGCCTTCATCTCTAACAGTTCCATTTGATTTTTTATGGTGTGTGTTTCCTCTTTCAAATCATGCAAGAACTTCCTCACCTTCTGGAACTCATTGTCTCTTTTCTCTTGCATCTTCTGGAGTTTGTCATATCTCTTCTCTTGCATCTCTCTTAGTTTTGTCACTGTAAGTTTTCCAAATGAATTATCTGACATTTCCACAAGTTCCATAGTACCATCTGTGGATGATGAGTTATTCCTCTCCCTTGGGGACAAGCAGTGTTCAGTCTCCAGATACCTTTCTGTAAGCTGGATTAGTGTGAGAACACCTTAAGATTGCTGGTGCGGTAACCCAGGAATACTTTCATGATGACGTATGCTAAACTCAAGGAAATAATCCAAAGGAATGATATGAAATAATTAATGAACTTGTTTCTAACAGTATATAGAAAAGAGGTCAAAAATCATGTCCAAAATGATGGAAGGTAATCTGATAATAAAGTAACTGTAGAGAGGTTGAAGGGAAATAGAAATAAAGCTTTATGACATTCCACTGTGTGCCAGTTCCTACAATTTGCTTTCCAAAACAACATTGTGGGATTAGAACACTGAGTCTCTGGAATATTAAGTAGGACTCAATGATCAATAATCAAGAACTGATATAGACAATTGCTTTTAATACAATAGTGGTTGTGCTATTATATAACTATTCATTGATATAGAAGAGATATGAACTCAAATCTTTCCAGAGTTTATATCATATTATTAAAAGACAAAACCAGACTAGCACTATAATGTATAATGTATAGCTTAACCTGAGAAGGATGCTCTGCCTCTCTTCCAATTAGATACAGTAAGAGAGTAATTCCAACAGGTGATAAACACGGAGGTGAGCAGGGCACATATCCAAAAGTCTATCCAAAATAATGAAGCAATAGAGATCACTCATGACTGCCGTATCTTTTAAACATCTTTCTTACTTATTGTCTTATTTTTCACTAAGTTATGAAATCTTTACCAAAGTTGAATCCAAAAAAAATTATATTCCATAGCATCCCCCATAGTCAGAGTGCAAGCATTTGATCTACATTTTGCCAATCTTAATTTTTTATTTTTTTATTTTATATTTTATTTTATTTTATTTTCACCAGAGGGTGTGTATGCCTGCCAGACATAGACAGAGAAAGAGAAAGAGGTAAAATAAGGAAGTACTTTCCATGGGTGGTGGCCACACTACAATCTCTTCTCCATTTTTTTCTCTCAGAATTTTGGATACACACACACACACACACACACACACGCACACACACCCTGGGTGGGAGGTGGCAAGGGTGCCTCCTCCTCAGCCTAGATCAGTGGTTTGGCTCTGGGTATTATACAACAAACTTAATCTTCCCAATGATTCTCTGCATGATTTAATATCTCTTTTTGCTAGAAATTCATTTGTCTGTATTTAATAATCTTAAGGACTACAGTATTATTTACTATAATTAAAGATAAATAAAATCTAATAAGACAATTAGAATTACCAAGAGGTTAGAGAAATACTTATTTCAGGAAATTGTTCTATCACGAAAATTTTGTGAAAATAACAATAGATTTCTCAACAGCTTTTGATTTATCTGAGAAAATGATTATGTTTATTTTTCTATGTTTTCTTTTAGAAATACATTCTATTCATTCTCTCTAATATCTACACCATATTTTGGATAACATGTCAACACCACACATTGTGTTGAAAGAAGAAGCCAGAATGTTGGGGGTAAGGACTAAGTATTTGTTAATTAAATAAATGACTTTGGTGTTGCAAGCTCCAAATAAATATGTAAGGAAGGAGACATGATTATTCTATGTCAACTATCCAAAGGAAGAAAATGATCCCTTGAGTCCCAACGATCTTACCACTTTGAATGTTCCCATTGTCTGCATGTAGCTATATAAAGAGTTTGAAATAAATTTAAGACTGGGTCCTAAAGGAGATGATGAAGTCAGAAGTCATAGTCAAGAGATACTCTAGATCACAAGGCTTCATAGACACTGATCACCTCACAGTATTATGCTCTTGACACACTTTTTCTACATTTCTCTCAGGAAAGATGATATTCTTTACCACAGCAAACCTAGCATGCTACATCTTTCTGTATTATACACCCTAATTACTAGTCTGAGTCAGAAAAAAAAAAAATTTTTTTGGAGAGGGTTTTGCTATAGGGTGTGTGCACTTGCCAGAAAGACAGAGACAGAGAGACAGAAAGTGAGAAATCACTCCCCCGCCCCCCAGAGGTGATGGCCACACCACAATCCCTTCTCCTCCATTCTCCTCTCAAGATCTTTGGCACGTGAGTGCCCAGAGTGAGTTTAAGCCACCGGGTCCGGGATTCGGATCGCGATCGACTACATGGAAGTCCAGCAACATAGCCATTACGCCAACTGCTGGTCCCAGAAAAAGAAAAAATTTTAAAAAGAATGTAAGATAGTGTGATTTTGAAAAGTACCTAAGTTCCTTGAAAACAGAATCTTAGTATTCCTCAGGTCTGGTTGCAAGTGAGCCCTCTGACTCATGGTGTTGACAGTCAAAATTGCCATCAGAAGAAAATCATCGACAGGTTGAAGGAAATGGTGAAAATGTTTCAAAAGAAAGAGCTAGATCTGAGGAGTATATGTAAGACCAAGTAGACAGGAGGAATCAAGGGCAGAAAGGCCTCTCAGACACTGCAGCACTTATCTTAGAGTTGGAGGACTCCAGGTGTGTGTTCTTCTGACCACGCCCATAAATAAGCCACTAGATGCCTTCGTTTATCTGAAAGCAGCCACACCACAAATGCTTGCTAAAAACCTTCATGAGGGGAACCAGCAGTTAGCGTAATGGCTATGTCGCTGGACTCCCACGTAATCGACCGCAGATCGCGTCCATGACCCGGTGGGTTAGAACTCACGCCGGGCACGTGTGCGTGCGTGCCCAAGATCCCCAGAGGAGAATGGAGGAGAAGGGATTGCGGTGTGGCCATCCCCGCTAGGGGGGTGATTTCTCGCTTTCTGTCTCTATGTCTCTCTCTCTGTCTGGCGAGCGCACGAGCCCTATAACGCCCCCAAAAAAAAAAAAAAAAAAAACCCTCATGAGTAATCATTACATGAGCCACACATAGAAATTCTTTTATGATTGCTACCATCTTTCATCACCTTGACTTCTCTCCCCTTTTTGATAATTTTTAGGACTGAGCTAGAGTGGTAAAAGAGATCCCTGTAATTCAGAAGCATATGCTCCCCATGGCCTTTCTTTCACTTAATTTGTAACTTTCTTGAAATGTGATATGTATGTAACTGATTGACATTCTTGTCTTACAGGCTACCCAAGTAATGATCGGTCTGATTCACTGTGCTCTGGGACAGCTCTGGACATATTTATATGTCAACCATTATGATTTCTTTTCATCAGTCTACCTACCTCTAGTCTTTCTATCAGGATACCCATTTTGGTCATGCATAATTGTGAGTAAATTATCTCCCTGATGATCTTTCACTCATTCATTCAATTTAGTGACTGCTTTTGAGGCCAGGCAATGTACTAGAGACACCATCTGTGAAAACATAATCCTTACTGTCGAGGAATTCGTTATTATCGGTTTGGTATTTTTAAAAGGTGCATTTATTTGTAAAATTCTTCCATACAAAGAGTCTATTTAATTGAGTAAATATTGAGACCAAAGAACAGTAAAATTCCCAATGGGTATTTTAGACAAATAGTGATTGGTGAGTACTCAGATTATTACAAAGCTCATGTTTTCCAATAACATAGGCAAGCTGAAACTCAGGGATTACTCCTGGGGCAATAGAAGAAAATTTTACAAGTAGTTCAGAATAAATAAATAAATTAGTAAGTAGATGAAATAAAGAGAGAAAAGGAGAAAGATCAAAATACTGTGGCTCAAGGGGGATTTGGAAGAATTCAACAGGGATTTGTAAGAGATTTATGTTCTATCTTACAACACAGGATGAACTATTCCACCTCCTTCCATTTCCCCTTCTCAGTAATATCTGCCTATCGGACCAAAGCATTATATTTGATTCACATAGCACATATTTACAGAATACCTACTATTGACAAGACTAAGTGCTTTGGTTACTGTGCTGAACAAAACAGACCAAGATTAGAAATACACAACCTACCAAGACTGGTTTATGAAGAAACAGAATATCTGAATAGAGCACTACAAGGAAATTGAATTGATAATCAAACACTTTTCAACAAAGGAAAGCAACTTGCAATTATAATTTGTATAGGGAAATAAAACCTCATTGAATAGGAGATATGAGCTGGAACTTTAAGGAGTTGAAGTGACAAACCCCGAGAATATCTGAAGGAAAGCTATACAAAAAGAAAAGAATAGGTCCTAGGCTGAGAACAAGCTTACAGTGTTTACTGAATAGACTAGTTTGGAAGCATTGTATTGAGCTAACT
>NW_006203048.1:193614-205594 GCF_000334495.1 Tupaia belangeri chinensis | reverse complement strand
GAAAGAAGTCAGCTGTATGACAGCAGGTATGAAAATCTAATGATCTGTAGTCATTATATGTATCAATAACATTGAGAGTCACTGCAAGGTGTTGAACAGAGTAATGATAAAATTGAATGTAAAATAAATAAATTTAGGGAACAGCAATTAGCGTACTGGCTATGTCATTGGACTGATGGATTGAATGTGAACTACGAGAGGAGAAAAAAGAAACAAAGGAAACTTCAAAATATTGGCTCAAGCAGAAAGAATAGATTTACCACGGACTGAAATGGATAAAGATCAAGTATAAACATGAGTTTACTGTCACATTATAATATTTAGTGCTGTAGGACATTATGAAATTATCAAGAAGTGATCTCACTTGTGTAGATAGATTACATAAGAGATTGAGGCCTATGTCCTGGGGCACCTACAATTTCAAGAATTCAGACTAAAGAGGAGGGATTAGCAAAAAAAAAAAATCAGAAGAAGAAAAAAATAAGAGAATATACTATTCTGGAAGCCAACTAAAGTTTGTAAAGTCAAGAAGGGAGGAGTAGTAAACTCTCAAAGACTACACATAGGTTAAATGAAAAAAGACAAGATCTAAAATTGCCATTGGATTTACATCATTGAGATCATGGGTGATCTTGACAAGAGAAGGTTCATGGGTAAGGTATAACTGAAAACCTAATTGAAATGGGATTTAAGAACAAATCGGGGGACCAGCAGTTGGCATAATGGCTATGTCGCTGGACTCCCATGTAGTTGACCACAGTTTAAGTCCCAGACCTGGTGGCTTAAACTCACACCAGGCATGTGTGCATGTGTGCCCAAGATCCAGAGAAGAGAATGGAGGAGAAGGGATTGCATTGTGACCATGCCCCTTTGTGTGTGGGGGGAGGTGGTTTCGATTTCTTGCTTTCTGTCTCTCTGTCTCTCTCTGTCTTTCTGGTGAATGTACACACCCTATAACAAAAAAAAATCTCTCTCAAAAAAAAAAAAAAAAAGAACAAATTAGAAATTATAGCAAGTTTACACAGCTCTTCATGGGCTTTTTCCACAAAAAGAAGAAAAATATTGTGACAGCAGCTGACAGAACAAGTACAGGGTATGTTTTCTCTCTGACACAGTGATTAACTGAGTCTAGTCTCAAGATTATTGAATCTAATAAGAGGTTGAGAGCACTTGTTACCCAACATAGATAAGCCACACATGAGTTACTCATGTTTACATGCCATATTACTATCATGTTACCATGCAGTATGAAAACTACAAGTAACCAACAGAGTCAAAAGTGAAGATTGGTTTTGTCCAGTCCCATTGATTGTTCAAGGATCCAAAATATATCAGATTAAAATTGAATGTAAAATAAATAAATTTAGGGAACAGCAATTAGCGTACTGGCTATGTCATTGGACTCCCATGTAGTTGACAACGGTTCGAGTCCTGGACCCAGTGGTTTAAATTCACACCAGGCGCGTGTGCATGCAGGCCCAAGATCCCGAAAGGAGAATGGAGGAGAAGGGATTGCGGAGTGGCCATCCTCCCTAGGAGGTGATTTCTCACTTTCCGTTTCTCTGTCTCTGGTGAGCGCACGCACCCTATAGTGAAAACCTCTGAAAAAAAAAAAGGGGGGAAAATAAATAAATATTTTTTTTAATTACCCCAGTCTCAACTGGTTATTTACCTTTATTCCTAGTGTGCTTATCTATCAAATATTTCTAGTCATTAATTTTTAAACCTAATGTATGTACTTAGGAAAGCCATCTAAATTCCATTTTCAACTAAAACAGTGTAAATAAATAGGAAAGGGGTTTTTTTCCCCACATATTTGAGTGTTATTCTAGAAATATGGGTCATGGCTGCTTAAGGGAGCTGGCTACCAACAACTGGAAGAAATAAAGGAGGCTTTCCAGAGGCAGGCGTACTTGCACCGAAGCTTAGGTCCTTTGCAGTAGTTGTTTCTTCTCCCTAAGATGCTCATCAGATCTTGACGCTTATTGTCAGGTAGATCACAGCTTAAATGTCAGCTTATCAAAGAGATCTTTTTGAGAAATCTCTTAACTTCACTTTTAGGGTATATCCTTTATCGTATCATTTATTGTAATGTAACATGAAAATCTCATCTACATGTGTATTTGTTTATCATCTGTCTCAATGACTTATCAAAGGCCCCATTTTTCTGAGAAAGTAACATGCTCTGCTTCCCTCATTACCGATTGGATAATTTTTTTTAATGCATTAGAAATGTTATACATACCTACAGTTTACAACAGTGAATGAACATCAATTCTATCTGTACCAGAAAATATCTTCATTCCAATCAGTGACAGAAAATGATAAAATATTCAGAATAGGCTACTTTTGGAAGATCATATGTGGTTCTTACATTTCAGAAATTAAATTGCAGATTAGCTATTTTTAAATGTTGTTTTCTGTAAATAGAATATTTTTCAGTAATATTATGTTAAACTTTTGTGCAAGTGAACAAAATAAAACCAGAATATAGTTTCACTAAGAAAGGTTTACGGATGCAGTAAAAAGTTATAACATTAAACCACGTACGTTTTTACTTACCCTCCATGCTATAAAATCAAGTTTTAAAAAATTCCCTTTTTTCATCCCTATTGTATGTACCTCATTAATCTAGTAATAGTTCTCCATGTCTATAATAAGGAAGCGTCAGTTTATTACTGGGTGAGTTTTCCAGGTGTTACCACGAAACTACAAAAAGAATTTTGATATTTCAGCCAATTTTCTTTCAAACTTTAATTGCTCTTTGGATGGGCTTCAAGAATTTTATTGAGTTTCTGAGAATAATCTCTTGGGTGATAATGAAAAGTTACTTATGTACGTTTCTTTTTGTCTCAGTTTATCATATCAGGAATTTTTACAATAGAAGTAGAGAAGCACCCTTCCCGCTCATTGGTAAGTCAAAATACTGGGAACAATTCCAGAGAAAACAAATTTAATTTGTCAAAAACATGAAATAAGAAGGAGATATCACTGCATTTAAGTATATAAAAGAAACATTTATATATCTGAAGGGAGAGAGAGACCACAATACAGTAATAGTAGTATGGGTTTTCAGCATGAACAGATTATCCAGATAGCAATAAGAAAATATCAGACTTACACCACACAATAGATCAAATGCACTTGGCATTCCATCCAACAACAGCAGAATACACATTCTTCTCACGAACACATGGGACATTCTACAAAATAGAGTATATGTTAGAACACAAAACAAGTCATAAAAAAAATATAAGATTGGGACCAGCAATTAGCCTAATGGCTATGTCACTGGACTCCCACGTAGTCGACCGCAGTTCACATCCTGGACCCAGTGGCTTAAAACTCACGCTGCTCACGTGTGCAAGCATGCCCAAGATCCCGAGAGGAGAATGGAGGAGAAGGGATTGTGGCGTGGCCATCCCCCCTGGGGGGTGATTTCTCACTTTCTGTCTCTCTGTCTCTCTCTGTCTGTCTGGCGAGCGCACACGCCCTATAGCAAAAACCTCTTAAAATATATATATATATATGATTGAACTCATATAAATTACCTTTTCTGACCACAATCATATGAAACTAGAAATCAATAATAAGAGTAATCTTGGAAAAATCACCACTATGTGGAAATTAAACAATATACTCTTGAACAATCAATCTGCCAAAAAAGAAGTAAAAGGTAGGGACCAGCAGTGGCATAATGGTTATGTCAATGGGCACCCACATAGTCGACTACAGTTAAAGTCCCGGACCTAGTGGCTTAAAACTCACATTGGGCACGTGTGAGTGCCTGCCCAAGAACCTGGGAGGAGAATGGAGGAGAAGGGATTGCAGCATGGCTGTGTCCCCAGGGGGGGGATTTCTCACTTTCTGTCTCTCTGTCAAGTACACACACCCTATAGCAAAAATTTATCTTAAAAAAAAAAAAAAGAAGTGAAAAATACAATTAGGAAAATATCTTGAGACAAAGTGGAAAAACAATTTATAGATGCAACAAAAGCAGTTCTGAGAGACAAGTTTATAGCATAAATGCCTACATCAGAAAATAACAAATAGCTTATCAGTATACCTTTTAAAACTAGGAAATAAGAAATAATAAACTAAGCACAAAGTTAGTAGAAGTAAGGAAATAGTAAAGATCACGGCAGAAGTACATGAAATGGAGACTAGAAAAACTGTAAGAGAATTAGTAAAACTAATTGTTTTATTTTTTAAAAGAAAATCACAACTGTTTAGCTAGACTAAGAAAACAATAGAGAAGATTTAAATACTATAAATAAAATCAGAAATGAGTAAGGAGATATGGGAACCAGCAGTTAGCGTAATGGCTATGTCGCTGGACTCCCACGTAGTCGACCACAGTTCGCATCCCAGACCCGGTGGCTTAAAACTCACGCCGGGCACGTGTGCATGCGTGCCCAAGATCCCAAGAGGAGAATGGAGGAAAAGGGATTGCGGCGTGACCATCCCCCCTGGGGGGTGATTTCTCGCTTTCTGTCTCTCTGTCTCTCTCTCTGTCTGTCCGGCAAGCACACGCGCCCTATAGTGAAAACCTCTCCAAAAAAAAAAAAAAAGAGTAAGGAGACAATATAACTGATACCACAGAAATACAAAGAATTATAAGAGACAACATCAACAAAGTATGTAACCTGGAAGTCTGAAAGTCTGAATTATGAAGAAATAGAAAACCCAAGGTGAATAATGAGTAAGGAGACTGATCTGTAAGAAAGTGTCTCATCAAAGAAAAGCCCAGGAACTGAAAGCTTCACTGCTGAATTCTACCAGACATTTGAAGAATTAATACCAATCCTTCTCAAGTCTTTCCAAATATTGAAAGAGAACACTTTCGAGTTCATTTAACAAATATTGTAAGTCTGACACCAAAGCCAGCCTGAAAATACAACAAAAGGAAATTATAAACCGATATTCCTGATAAACATAGATGGAAAAATGCTTAACAAAATACTAGTAAACCAACTTCTACAACACGTAAGATTGTACATCATGGTAAGGTAGGATTTATCCCTGGGATGCAAGGATCTTTGGCATACGTAAACCAATAAATGTGATCCACCACATTTATAGAATGAAACACAAAAACTATATGATCATCTCAATAAATAATTTTAGGAGCCTGCAGGTGGCATGGTGTTCAAGATGCTAGACTCCCCACATGGCCATCCATGGTTCAAGTCCCAGACCTGGCAGCCTGCTTTTTCACTTTCTCTTTCTGTCAAATTTTAAAAATAAAAATAATAAATAAAATTAAATAACTCTTTAAAAAATAAATAAATAATAATTTCCAAAGTTAGTTAATAAAGTTCAACATTCTTTCATAAAACTCTCAAGAAATCAAGTATTGTACCTAAATGTAACAAAGGCCCTGTATGAATAACATACAGCTAACGTGCTATTCAAAGGCAAGAAATTGAAAATGTTTCTTTTAAAATCAGAAACAAAAGGGTCATTTCATGGTCTGGTGTCTAGCGTGATCTATTTCACATGGCCAACTCTACAGTTCCATCCTAGACCCAACAACTTGTAAAACACACCAGGCACATATGTGTGCATGCCTGGAATCTAAGAAGGAGGGAAGAATGGAGAAGAAATTGCAACATAACCATGCTGCATGGAGGGATGCTTTCTCACTTTTTCTCTCCTCTCTCTCTCTCTCTCTCTCTCTCTCTCGCACACATGCAAGATATGATGCAAGTATGATATTTGCTGTTTTTGATAAGTATCTTCTATCTATAAAGGGAGACTTTTTACCTTGAAGGGATATAAATTTCATTGATAGTTATCTTTCTGCATCTATAAAGATGATCAAATAGTTTTCTTCTTTAATCTGTTAATGTGATAATACTGAAATAGTTCAAAAACATCAAATAAAACTATCTATCTATCTATCTGTCTGTATAAATATAATTTCTTTTGGATAAAAGAAATACCTAGAAGAGAAATTGCTGGATCATATGATTGGTTCTAGTCTTAAATTTTTTAGTTTTTTTTACATCTAAGATTAAAATCATTTGTCAGAGACAAATTTACTTCTCTCTTGGTCTGGATGCCAGAGCAATTATGCAAGGAAGTTATGGTGAATAGAAATAGGGAGAATACGCATCCTTATCTTGGTTTATCACTTTCTACTATCTCTTTGTTTCTCTGTCTCTTTGTCTCTCTCTCTCTCTCTCTGGTGAACACATGCACCCTATGGCAAAAACCTTTTTAAAAATTTAAAACTAGAACCAATCATATGATCTAGCAATTTCTCTTCTAGGTATTTCTTTTATCCAAAAGAAATATTTATACAGACAGAGAGATAGTTATATTTGATGTTTTTTAACTATTTCGGTATTATCACATTAATAGATTAAAGAAGAAAAATATTTGATCATCTTTATAGATGCAGGAAAATAACTATCAATGAAATGTATACCCATTCAAGGTAAAAAGTGTCCCTTTGTAGATAGAAGATACTTATCAAAAACAGCAAATATCATACTTGGTAATGCAATGTTTATAAATATTCATATGAAAATTAAGCATAAAACAAGAATAAAACTTTTATTACTACCACTTTATATAGTAATTCAACATCCTCATTAGACAAGAAAGAAAGAAAGAAAGAAAGAAAGAAGGCAAAGAAGACAAATATTAAAAATATGAAGATTGGAAAGGAAGGGCCAAAACTCATTATAGCCACTCCTCACTTAATGACCTACCTGTTTAATGACCCTGAGTTAGGACCAATTCTCCAGCATCAAGAATCCCCTTTCTCAGTCTTTGTCTTCCAGCAGTATTAGTATTCACTAGGCAAAGTGTTCACAATCACACAAGACTACATATTTCGTTTATAAATTTGTACTTTACTGTGCATCCATTGTAGTATTCAGAATAAATAATAACAAGTATGCCAAATTTATATTTTTGTGTTGTGGTGTGTCCTATCATTTTATGGCACTTATCTAATGTATATTTTTGTATGGATAGAATTACATGAATCTAGTGTGGTTTCACAGATAATCTATTGAAAAATACATACCCTGGGGTGCCATGACACACTGCAAGACGTCTGCTTTCAAACTCCTTGCTTATTGACCAATTCATTTAACAATCCACTTGTTGTTAAGTGAGGAGTACCTGTATTCTAAAATTACATGCATGACTTCTAGGGCCTTGGAAAAGGTGTATGTGTTCCAGAAGCTCAAGATCCAAGTGTCTTAGCATCATGGTAATCTGCCCCTAAAGAGAACAATAGGTTTATATGTGATGTCACTTCCTTGTGTTCTACCTACATTTAGTCAATTGTTTCTCTAGGCCATTACCCCATAGTACTTGCTTGCTTCAACACAGTACACTTAATCATTTTGTATTTAATGAGTAAATAGAATGTATGCATGCAATTTCAGAAAACCATTGAACCCTATGAGATTCCTGACAAATTTGGAAGTTGGAAACCGTTAGAGTTAAAATAACTTTTAATTCTGGAAAAATCAGAAATGATAACAAATCAGCAATTCTAACATACTTGCTAATAATACAGTCTGATAACTTCATGCCAACTTGTTTGTTCTACATATGACTAGCTGATATTTTGTATCTATTTCAGTTAATGTACACCGTATGGATGAACCTAAGCAGTTTTATCGCTACCATAATTGGCATATTTCTAATTTTATTTGAAATTATATACTTTTTAGCAAAACAAGTAAAGGAGCAATGGCCACATGTAAGTACAAAGTTTTACAATATTTTTTACAGACATTTTTTGTAAAAAGAAAAACAAGCAGAAGAGATTTTGTTGTTGTACAAACGTGGAGATGATCAAAATTATTAATTCAAGGAGTAAGAGAAGACGACTGCGAAACAAGCTCTAAACATCTTAAACATTCAATACTACTGTTTGTTATTTTAAATATCTTTTTTAAATTTTTATTTATTTATTTTCTGTAAGGCATGTGAACTCACAAGAAATAGAGAGAGAGAGGGAAAGTGAGAAAGCAAACTGCCAAGTCCGGGACTTGAACCACGGTCAAACGTGGGAGTCTAGCACCTTAACCACGACACCACCTACTGGCTCCTAAGTTTGTTATTTTATTTCTCTAAGTCTAGTTTTTCTCTAAGATGAGAATAATAGACACTCCTCACTGAGTTTTATTTCTGTGGCTAGGTCACCAAGCAGATCAATTGATAATCAAGGAGCTTAATGACAGGTGTTTTATGATGTCATGGCACCGTAAGATATGTATTTTTCAACACATGGCAGCCACACTAGAATAATGTAATTCTATCCATACAAAAAGCATACATTAGACAAACACCAGAAAATGACAAAACATACCACAACACAAAAATATAAATCTACTATAACCATTTTTATTTACTCTGAGTATTACTGTGGATGCACAGTAGTATAAATTTATAAACGTAACATGTAGTATTGTGTGATTGTAAACGCTACATGTACTGAATACTAACCAACAGTAGGGATGAGACAAAGACTGAGAAAGGGAATTCCCAAGACTCACACTAACTGAGAAAGGGAACTCCCCACCCTGGAGAGTGGTCATTCAACAGGTAGGTCATTAAGTGAGGAGTAGCTGTCATTCTACCTACCATATGGGATTATCGTGGTCTCACTAAAATAAATAACGTGTATAAAGCATTTAGTACAAATGCCTAGACATCTAGTAAGTGTTCAATAAATGTCTAATAAATTATAATAATAACCATGTAAATAGGCAAAATTATCACAATTATATTAATGTGTGGTACCAGTAGTACAGGTGAGTTTTCTGTTTTCTAAATTTGGGGGGGTTGGGGGCAGACTATGACCAAGTGGTGCAGGGAGGCAGGTCCCACATGGCCAATTGCAGTTCAAGTCCCAGCTCTGGTGACTAAAACATGCCAGGCTTTTGTGTATGTGCCCCAAATTCCCACGCAATGGAGAAAAGGGAGAGAAGGGGTTGCAATGTGATTACGCCACTTTGCGAGATGCATTCTGCTTCTTCCTCTCTCTTAAATAGAAACTAATAAACAGAGATAAGTAGTTTATAATTTTATATTACCTTTATGTTGCTGAATCATTTAGAAATGTGAAGATCTCCAAGGAATATTTTTTTCTTGTATTTAGCAAAGTGGGATTCTGCTTACAACACAGTTGTGGATATTCTCCATCTTGGAGATGTTCCTGACAAGCAAAGTGACAAAATGGGGAAAGAAAGTATTTTATACTGGCAACAAGCATTTATAATGTGAGTATTTCATTTCTCTGGCTCATCACAAAGTATTTGTTTCTGTTATAAACCCATGCTAAGAGTTTAAAATTTCAATAGGAATCTTTCATGATGTTGTCTCTAAATATTAAATATGAACTGAGATAGTAGGGACTTAATTTGTTTATATACAAATGAAAATAAACAATTCTCCCTGGATAAAAATTTAGAATTAAAGGGGTGTGTGCCCATATCCTCATGAGAAACTACAGTAAGCGATGTATCATTTTCTGACTCAGGCCTATTTCATTTGAAGAACAGTCCTGTAGATATCAGTCTACTGAGTCTGTGGCCTCTTATTATCAAGTTTAGATCTTTAGCAACTGGGAGCCTTGAAGCAGAAGGAAAACAAAAGAACGTTGAGAGGAGAAAGGCAACAGACATTATCGGACACTGCTGGCCCTGGATGAAACCAATGATAGACAAACAACTGGGAATCGGCCACCAGAAGCCTAGTTATTCAAACTCATTCACAGCTGAGTTAACCTTTGATCTGATAGGAGAGAGGAAATAAAGAATACAAAGTGTGTAAGATGAGGAAAATGCAAGACAATATCCAGCCAGCAGTATGGAATGAACTAGAATTAAAGGAATTAACCCCAGTTATGCAATATTTATCAAAACCTACCCAGTGCCTTCGTGAAATAAGTGGTGGTTGTTAAAATAACCTGAAATAAAGGGAAATTTCTGAAAAGGACATTTTGCATATAACTGGGACAACTGCCAGCAGAAAGGATAAAGATTCTGGTAACTTCATTTAAAAGCCATCAGTGACCAAGAGAGGAGGTTTTTGAAGCTCCATATTCTCTGGAACAAACCTCAATCCACACATTTTGAGAAAAGGAAATATTTGGGCTAAGCAAATAAAACTGTGGCCTCAGAACATCAAGGAAAGGAGGGAAATCACTGAGTCTCCGCTCAAGAAAATGTAAATAATTTAATTTTAAAATCTTCATAAGAGGAAAGTCTACAAAGGACGAGGAGGGATAACAGGGCCGAAACACAAGGAGAAAGTGAGGGACAAGAAATTAATCTAAGCAGCTGCTCGTATACTAGACTCTCATTCTTTAAGTGATGAGCACTTAAGCTAATTGTGGGAGAAGGAGAAAAAGAAGACAGGATTGAAATATGTTTAGGAGATCACATCAAAAGAATTATTTGATTATTTTGATTTGGGAGCTACTCTCAACTCCCTGGCAAGAGCAATCAAGTGAGTGATGAGCTCTTCCCTAGAAAGGAAAAAAAAAAAAAAAAACAAAAAACTTTGGATCAGATGACACATTCTGAATGGGATTTATTTTATCTAAGGTGTTGTGGAGTCAAAACACTAGGGCAAAGTTGGATCTATACCCCTAGAGCTCCATAGAGAAGCCAAGGACGCAACTTTGGGAATTGAAAATGTTCAGATACTGAGCTAACCTCAATCTGTAAAAGGCATTGCCCTTGAAGTAACAAGAGAACCACAGCTGAAAATAAAACCAAGGGACATAGTGATGACCTAAATGGTATAAGAATATGGGATTAAGACTTGGGTAAAGGGACAGGTTTGTGACATCAGAAAGTACTAGTAAAATAGCTCATATTCTAAGTCGAGGCATTCGGTTAAAAATAGAAATCATGGGAGTCAACAGATAGCATAGTGGTTATGTCGCTGAACTCCCACATATTCGATGGCAGTTCAAGTCCAGACTCAGTGGCTTGAAACCCACACCAGGCACATGTGTGTGCATGCCCAAGATCCTGAGGGAAAATGGCAAAGGAATAGCAGCATGGCCATTCTCCTGTAGGGGTGATTTCTCACTTTCCCTCTCACTGTCTCTCTTTCCTGTGAGTGCACATGCC
The DNA here is from genome assembly GCF_000334495.1 of Tupaia belangeri chinensis. Taxonomy (NCBI): domain Eukaryota; kingdom Metazoa; phylum Chordata; class Mammalia; order Scandentia; family Tupaiidae; genus Tupaia; species Tupaia belangeri. The sequence continues at coordinate 194,480 of NW_006203048.1, read as the reverse complement.
CTAAGGAAAAATAAATCTCTAAAAAAAATAGAAATCATGATCTTGACCCAAAGCAAAACAAGCAAACCACATCAAACAACAATTACTGAAATCTGCAAGCAAATTTCAATCTATGGGTTCCTTAGTCTTGACCCTCTTCTGTAGTACTTGAGGAGGGTTGGCCTTATGGGAAAGAAAGAACCAAGAAAAAAATGAAATGTTGGGCCAGCCTTGTAGCCTACTAGTCGAGAAAGCTAGATGCCACATAGGCCACCCTTGGTTCAAAACCCTGCCAGCAGCTTGAAAAACATGTCGGACATGTGTGCCTCCTCGGCCCAAATCCTGATGGGATGCAGAAAGAAAAAGAGTTGAAATGTGACCATTCCCTGCATGAGGTACTTTCTCTGTCTCTTTCTCTCTCTCTTGCTATTTGGTAAGCAAGTGCAAACATCCTCAGGCAATTAAAAGAGAGAAAAATTATTTTTAAAAAAATTAAAGAAAATTGAATGTTGGGAAAGGAGAGAAGAGTGTCATTAAGAAATTTTTGAACATTAAGTTAAGTTTTGTGTATTGCTGACAGTTATGCCATACAAAAGGCACTGTATAAAACACAGCCTTGTGTTAATTTTAATGAGGAAATGAACTAGTTTCCATTTATTCTAAATTTTTCATCACATAATAACTACTAAGGATGGCATTATATTCTTAACAGTTAAATTTTATAAATGTGACTCAAAATTAAATATTGATATATGTTCACTCTAGGTTTTATCATTGTTAAAGGTTTTCTAATCATCTAAAAGAAAAAAATATCAAAAGCAAAAGCAGATGTATTATTTTTTTCTTTTTTTGGAGAGGTTTTTGCTATAGGGCGCGTGTGCTCTCCA